>NW_006800138.1:1037342-1041217 GCF_000485575.1 Poecilia formosa
AGAGCCGCATGCGGCTCTTTAGCGCTGCCCTAGTGGCTCTCTGGAGCATTTTCAAAAATGTTTGAAAATGGAAAAAGATGGGGGTGGGAAATATATTTTATGTTTTAATATGGTTTCTGTAGGACAAACATGACACAATCATTCTTAACGTTTTCCAGTGCAATAGAAATGTGTAGAATGGGGTGCTGTGGTGGCGCAGGGGTTAAGCACAACCCACATATGGCAGACTCAGTCCTCAACATGGCCTTCGCAGGTTTGATTCCCAGCCTGGTGACCCCCACCGCATTTTCCCCCCGCCCCCATTACCTGCCTCCCTGCCAATTTGCTATCAAATAAAGACCACTAGAGCCAAATAGAAATGTGAATACATATTAAATTTCGACATTTCTGTCAAAGAAGATTTGCATCATAGCCTGCAACATGTTTCTTTCACCTGGGCTAGCAAAAAAACCGATAAGTGTGTGGTGGGCCATGGACAGCAAAGAGGAAAATAGCCGAGGAGAGATTCTACAATTCTTGGAGCGAATCAGGATTACCTGAATGCTTGCTCTGTAGCAGCTATTACGGTACAAAAAGAGTACCGTACTTTCCGGACTATAGAGCGCACTTCACTGTATAAAGGCCCCAATATACTTCAGTCCGCGGAGGTCTGTGGGGACTCGAAGCAGACGTCCGCCGGACATGTCTGTGCAAGGATAGATTTTTATGACCACGTACGCGTACTCGGTGTCGCACAGTGCAGTGAAAAACAGTGAAACAGTTTTCACATCGAACTGGTTTTCATGTGACACCGGGCTGATAAGGTTGATAACTATAACTTTACTAATATTATCCAGGGTTATATGAGTTCATATTGTTTCAATATTGAGATCAACATGATAAAAGTCAACATAAAGTTGCCACGGGTACGTGATAGACACGTAAGCGAAAATACTTCAGCAACAGGCTTTATATATTCAAGCAAATATTGACATGGTCAATTATGCAGAATTATGAGAACAAAAAACAAGACATCATCCCAAACTTCTTCATCAGCAGTGGAGCAGAAAGGTGGTCTGACTTTTTTTTTTTTTTTCTCCCAACAACGGCAAGGAATAATGATCGGGTGTGTGCTCATTTTCGATTGGTGCACAAATTATTACACCGATCACAATTGTGCTTTCGGAACATAATAAACAGAGCTTATTGAATGAATCCCTGATTTCAGTTAAAGCCAGCGCAGCCTCCTGCTGCTCCTCTGCATGCAGTAGGAAGCTGCGCTGCTGCGGCTCACTGTCTGCCGGATGAACCGACATGTCACTGCCTTTCTCTGTCCCGCACTGAGAGGTGAGTTAAAGCTTCTCAGATGGAGAAGAAACGGAGCTAGGCACCCAAATAGTTAATCAAACTTGCTAGTTCTCATTAAGATTGTGTGAAATAAAGGAATTTGTCACGAGAGAATTTCAGGTAATCAGTACGCTCGAGTATGAAGACACAACCGTCCACGGCGGACAGTACGCCCGAGTATATTGGGGCCTTAAGCCGCACCTAAAACTTGTTTTTTTTTTTTTTTTGGGAAAAAAACTGGAAACGTACGCACGGTTCAAAGCGTGGGGTTAAAGTGTGGTTCCAAGGAACCGGGTCGGAAGTTCTAATGAAAAAACGGTCAGCCCTACTTTGAACCCGTGCCGTTCCGTGCCGGGCCCTGCAGTGCGAAAAGGGCTTTATAGTCCGAAAAATACAGTAATATGGAAAGACATTTCCAGGCAAGGCGCTACATTAGCTGCTGCATCAAGATTAAAGTTACATCCAGGGGTGAAAGTAGGCGGGTACGGTCAGGTACCCCTAAAAGATTTAGCGGGGTATGCGGCACCTGCAAAAGAGGGGGGCGGGCTGTCTGCGGTAAAAAACAAATCAATGGGTTCCCTGTGCAGCCGAGAGGCCGGCCACTAATCAGCCATGACTGATTAGTTTTTCAAGAACAATCTAAAACACGACTTAATCAGTTAATAAATAGCTTTTTTTCCAATTTCATATTGTTCTGAACTGTTTGTGCTTTGCTAAAGCACAAACAGTTATGTGTTTGCGATATGCGACTTTCCGCGATACGTCGATGGCGGAAGGTGTTGAGTCGATCTCAGCATTAGGTGTCAAACTGAACGCCGCCACGAGGCTGAGACCAGCACACCCTCCTCTGACTCCTTATCAAAACATTCATAACTTAGTCAACAACAACAACAAAAGTGTTCAAATGAAGTACCCAACAAAAATAATAATGTCAGTAATTATTGTTTCAACAAGGTGTTGTGCAATTCTGTGCGTTTCGGTTCCATTACCAAAATAACTAGCAAAGCAGGAGTTTAAAATTAACTAATCAACCACCGCTGTGTTCAGGGAGGCTTATTAATAATTGCAAAATAAATATCAAGCCTGAAAACCTAATATCAACTGACCTAATGTTATGTTTTTAAAGTAATCTGTGCTCGGCTCGAGGAGCGCAGGCGGTTGCCGCGGCAACGGGTGTCCTTAAATGACAAAGAGAGACTGAGAATAGAAAAGTGCGAGTGGTTCTGAGTTGACCATCTGTTCGGGTTGTTTTACCTTTGTTTACCTTTGCTGTGCCTCATCACAGCCGCTGTAGTTTCTGAATGTTCAATAAATGACAAACTGGGACTAATTATCTCGTTCCTCTGTGAGTATATGTCATTCACAACAAACTTCAAACACGGTTAATTGTCTAATTAATAAAAAACTTTTATTGCTCTCTGGCGTCTCACTTTAAGCTCAGAGTCTGAGAGGCTTTTCCTCTATCAAACAATTTTTTTGCTTCTTATTTAGTGGAAATATTGATGTTGATGAGACTTTCTCCAAAATAACCTTTTTCAACCTTTATAGCTCCACTGTTGAAAATGAGGCTCTAACATTCACAAATGACATTGAAATAAAATCCAGTCCAACATCTGGTTTGAGGGTCTGGAACCTGTCGGAGGAAAATATCCCAACTTCAGAAGATGAACTTTAACCTAACAAAGCTCTGTGGTTCCTCCTATCAGTATGAGAGTCAGGGTGAGGAGGCGCCATGTTAGGAAGAGAAGTGGAAGCTGCAGGATCTTCAGAACAAACAGGTCATGATGATGGGCTACTGATTATCCCTCTGTCTGGACACAGGATCAATAGGACCAGTTTAAAAGCTAAACTGAATGGTTATATGCCAGACATGGAAAACTGGGATGCATTCCATGCCATGATGTTCAGAATTTAGGTCTCATGCAGGGCCAGCCCAAGGCATAAGCAAACTAAACGACTGCTTAGGGCCCCAAGTGATTTCCACTTAGGGAAATCCCTTCCCTAAGTGGAAGTGTTTTTTTTTTTTTTTAGTAATGATTTTTATGTGATTATATCAACAAAAACACACAAATTCATTATAAAGTTAGATTTAGAGTTACATATTTTTTACAATAATATATATTTGATAATGTATGTAGAAATCTTTCTTATATGGACAAAAAGAAAGATTAAAAAATTGCTCTTCGGGGCCCCCCAGTGACCGCGGAAGGTACCGCACTGCACGGTAATATGAGCTGCAATGAGCAGAGCATTCAAACCTCCAAAGCTCTGGTGGAAGATAAGTTAGCAAAACAATGCCGGAAAAAAGGACTTATCCTTCAGGGAGAGATAAAAGAAAGAGGAAGAAAAGGAGAGAGAATAGAATAAAGACAAGATAAAGGCATGTTTTTTCTTGGAAATGTAATGTTTAACAGAAAGATTTGTGGAGCCACTAATAGAAACTTAGCTTAATAGCGACCTGGAACAGTCCAGTCCAACAGCTGAACATCTATGTTATGTATTTGTGTGAAACTGAGTTTTAACTTTAAATGAGTTGATTGTCATGGTTG
>NW_006800138.1:1041748-1046006 GCF_000485575.1 Poecilia formosa
TCCAATTAAAATAGTTTGAAGGCTCAGAATTAGCCCAGTACCGGTCCACATTCTCAGGTGAGAAAGACTCTCCTGGTATAAATATTTTTTTAACTATTACACCTAACAGAAATTAATTTTATCAAACAATGTCATGACATACACACATAGGTGTGTAGGGCTGCACCAATTTCAGTTTTCTGACCGATCACCGATTACCGATCTTTAAAAAACCTTACCTGTCAAAATTTGATTTTTGTCGATACCAATTTTTTTCTTTGTCTGAAAAGTTGCTAAATGTAGCAAGAAAGTCACTGAGTTGGCAACAATGGAGTGAATATCGTTAACTCCAAACATGCAGACATGACCTGGTGGACCGGTCTGTCAGTCAAACTTCTCACTGAGGAGCAGAAGAGGACAGAGGTTGATCTTTAAACCTTTGCTGAGGTGGATTAGATCAGCTTCATATGCAAGTATCGACCGATCACCCATCCCCCAAAGTTAGGCCCATTTATCCCCAAAGCGCAGATAAATGGGCCAACACATGTATCCTATATTATACGTTGTTATAGAATATAATGTAAACATCACTGTCAGAAATGCAATAAGTTTGATCGATTTTTGAATGAGCTGATAATCTGACTGTTGATAGCAACCAGTCCACAATATTAGCAAACCTAGAGGGCCCAAAACCAAACTTCGCTTAGGGCCCCATGAAGGCTTGGGCCGGCACTGGTCTCATGGCATCTCGCAGTGTCAACATTGCAGCCACTGGCCTCAGGGAAATACAGCTTTACTTTGTAGCAATTCAATAGCTAGTACCCCCAAGAATTTAAAACTACTTTCACCCCTGGTTACATCTTACATGCCCGATTTTGAGAAGCTGTCCAGTGATATCCGTAAACAAAAGTCACATGAAACGCGTAAGAACACAATCCTGCCATTGGCACGTTTAGTAACAAAGTGGTTGTTTTTATAAATTGATTAGTGATTTTGTTGTCAGTATTAGAATGACACCTTGCAATATTATTGTGTTTTGTTGCTCAGGTCCGAGGATCGTTGCGTGTCAAAAGAGAAGAGGATGCTGCTATGTTTTGCCATTGCAATGACTTGCTTGGCATTTACACAGAAATCAAACTTAAACTGTATTAGTTTAATTGTATATACTTTACCTTTTCAAAAGGCTAATGGTTTATTTTTATAACTGCAGGTTGTGTTTTTTTGCACTTCGTTTGTTGTTAGAAAAGGGGCACGTTAAACATGTTCCGTGTTGTTTTTTTCTCGATCATACACTTTGTGGTGATTACAAGCAAACTGCATTTGGGAGCAGATTCTCCGAGTTATGAAGTCTTTGATTTGATGTCTTTATTGCATTTCTTTAATTTCATCAATGCAACAAAACACAATATAAATATTGTAACGGAAGGTAATTTAGCCCTTTTCGCACTACAGGGTCCGGCACGGCACGGGTTCAAAGTGGGGTCGACCGTTTTTGCATTAGAACTTCCAACCCGGTTCCACCCGGCCCGATTGGAACCACAAGAGCTGTGGTTCCAATCAGGCCGGCCAAGCTGGGCTGCTTTGAATTCAGCAGCTGATTGGTCTAGAGTCAGCCTTTGGTTGTTTTGCAGTCAGATGTTGATCGGTTCTAGCTGGCTCTCACTAAACTGTTCTTACTGTATTTTGTAAAGAGTGCTCTTTTTAATTAATATTTTTATTATCTTTAATTTGCGATGAATTCCTCCCAATATTCTGCTGTTACTGGTCCCATGATGAGGTTTTTTTTTTTCCTCTGCTTACTTCCTGATGAACGAGTACAGAATGAACTAGATCGGTCAAAGAGGAATGAGAAAGTTTTCCACCGCATCTCTGAGGAAATGGCTTTGGCCGCTACATCGAAACCATTGTTCAGTTTCAAAAATAATGACGTCAGGTACAGCTTCGATGCTGCCCTAAGTGCAAACACAACAGGGTTGCAGTACGGGTGGAAACATGCCGTTCTGTGCCGGGCCCTTTAAAGCACCATTGTACCACAGAGAAGTCACGTGGTCCGTCATTCCATCCAGCACGTACAGCAGGGAAAATAAACATTTAATCATGAATGTTAATTATAAACACTTAGTCATTTTGATAACAAACTAATATAAACACTTAAAGCCTGTTTTACTTTCATTATAAGCCTTATATAAGGCTTTCAATTTTTTGCGGCTCCAGACAAATTTGTTTTTTTGTTTTTTTGGTCCAGTATGGCTCTTTCAACATTTTGGGTGTCCGACCCCTGTGTTAACATAAAGATTAGATGTTTCCAGTGATTGAGGTTAGCTTCAAGTAACTGCAAGCATAGCGGCCACTAATTGTTTCCTAATAACTGGAAACTTGTTTCATACATAATTTGTTTTCTGGGTAAATTGCACAGAGTAGCATGATTTAGTAGCTGCTACCTAGCAACGGTTAGCTCCAACAGGCTGCAGCACAGAATGTTTTGCTCCAGGTATTTGCTACATTGGGTTGGGCTGTAATTTGGAGTCTTTTTTTCTGAATGATTCAAATGATTCTCGAATCAGGGCCTTTGAGTGAAGCGTAACGCAGTAAAACTAATCAGCCTCTCCTGAGTGGCTTCGACTCTCTTACTCTCTACTGTATAAACAAAAACTGATAAAAATAGATCAGATCTTATCTTCACACGAGGTCAATCATTCAGTGCATTGATTGTCAGGTTATTGGACTTTATATCTTTGTTTCTACCTGATACGATCTTTGCAACACAAAGCTCCTGAGGTTTACTTTTCAATAATCTCCTAGTGAATCTGGTGACCTGTAAAAGATACTATAAGAATACTATACGACCTGATAGCAGATGAGTAAATACTCGGCTGCTATCAGTCATGAATTTGAGTTAAAATGATGATGGCCCACCTTTCAACAGTTGAGTTGAATTTTTGTCTGGATTTCTGACAATAACTTCCACTTTGTTATAAAACCACTAACAGCTAACTGGAATATTTAGCAGTGAGGAAATTTCATGATCAGTGGCATCCAATCATGTTATCACACTGGAATTCCTCCAAATTTCCAAGATCAACCTTTTGTTTCATAAATGTTTCTAAAGGTATTGTGCATGTCTAGTTCCTAGCTTTTATGTCGATTTATCAACTGGAGTGACTGGAGCAGCTGAATTCAAAGATTTTAATTGGCGAGTGAATATTTTTAACAAACTTCCCCAGCTGGCGAAACAGATTCTTTGTTGAGCATGCAAACATTTTTACCAAGTCAGTTAAAAGTGGCAACACAAAAACTATCAACAATCAGTATATTGTCCAATATGTTGTTTTATTTAAATATATCTTTTTTTTTGTCTTTTACTCTGTTTATAAATATGCACATATTTTTTAAAACTGTCATTATTTTGTGACAGTGTGGTATGAGAGGTAATCTGTTAAAAATCTATTTCCTCTGCAGTGTTGGAAACAACCAGTCAGTGGCAGGAGAGTTTTAGTGCTGTCAATCACAATCTCATGTGGTGCTGCTCATCCTTCCTCCCCCTTGATTTGTGCCGTACTGCAGCTAGCATAGCACAGAGCTGTGCAGATTCAACCTGTGAATGCTCAGTTTAGTTAGCATAGCTACCAATGATGGCAGATAAACAGTTTCTTTTAATGATAAGTCGTTTATCCACCATTAGTACATTTAGCAGTGAGTGAATGAGGCTAATGGCAGTGGTAAGAGCGTCCTACTGTTTCTGATTGGTTCTTTTGGTTAGAAGAGTGCATTACTTTAACAAGTAATTGTAATTCAGGAAGGAGATTGATTGTTTTCACAGATTATCTGTCTCATAACAAACTACTATGACATCATGACAGCTTTAACAAATATGGAAAAAAACATATTTTTTATTGAAGTTATGTACTGCAGCTTGAATAAAATGCAACTACATAGCATTTTTGAGAAGTCTAGATTGCTTTATGTGTCGTTGCACGTTGCTTTTGACTGTTGCTCATGGGGAGAGACAATTCAGTAATATAAAACTAATAGAAAAAAATTAAGCAACCTACTTGCATACTGGATGTCGATTGTTGGATGTTAAATTCATGAGCAGTAAATATTGTGCTAATTATCAGCATTGAACCAAAGAAAACAAAGCAGATAAAAGCCTTTAAAATTTACGCTTTTTACGGGTTAAATAGATTCAAAAAATTGTAACAGCAGCTGTGTGGGGGGCCCAGTCTAATTTTTTGTCAGGGGGCCCCACAATTTCTGTATGTGAGACATGTAGGACCTA
>NW_006800138.1:1046016-1090698 GCF_000485575.1 Poecilia formosa
TTGCTGAGGTGGATTAGATCAGCTTCATATGCAAGTATCGACCAATCACCCATCCCCCAAAGTTAGGCCCATTTATCCCCAAAGCGCAGATAAATGGGCCAACACATGTATCCTATATTATACGTTGTTATAGAATATAATGTAAACATCACTGTCAGAAATGCAATAAGTTTGATCGATTTTTGAATGAGCTGATAATCTGACTGTTGATTGCAACCAGTCCACAATATTAGCAAACCTAGAGGGCGCAAAACCAAATTTCGCTTCGGGCCCCATGAAGGCTTGGGCCGGCACTGGTCTCATGGCATCTCGCAGTGTCAACATTGCAGCCACTGGCCTCAGGGAGATACAGCTTTACTTTGTAGCAATTCAATAGCTAGTACCCCCAAGAATTTAAAACTACTTTCACCCCTGGTTACATCTTACATGCCCGATTTTGAGAAGCTGTCCAGTGATATCCGTAAACAGAAGTCACACGAAACACGTAAGAACACAATCCTGCCATTGGCACGTTTAGTAACAAAGTGGTTGTTTTTATAAATTGATTAGTGATTTTGTTGTCAGTATTAGAATGACACGTTGCAATATTATTGTGTTTTGTTGCTCAGGTCCGAGGATCGTTGCGTGTCAAAAGAGGATGCTGCTATGTTTTGCCATTGCAATGACTTGCTTGGCATTTACACAGAAATCAAACTTAAACTGTATTAGTTTAATTGTATATACTTTACCTTTTCAAAAGGCTAATGGTTTATTTTTATAACTGCAGGTTGTGTTTTTTTGCACTTCGTTTGTTGTTAGATAAGGGGCACGTTAAACACTTTCCATGTTGTTGTTTTTTTTCGATCATACACTTTGTGGTGATTACAAGCAGCGATTGTTATGCAAACTGCATTTGGGAGCAGATTCTCCGAGTTCCCAAAGGAAAAAATTTACCCTTTCCCTGTCGATCTTCATAAGAAATATGACGTCTTTGATTTGATGTCTTTATTGCATTTCTTTAATTTCATCAATGCAACAAAACATAATATATTAATATTGTAACGGAAGGTAATTTAGCCCTTTTCGCACTACAGGGTCCGGCACGGCACGGGTTCAAAGTGGGGTCGACCGTTTTTGCATTAGAACTTCTGACCCGGTTCCACCCGTCTCCTTGGAACCACAAGAGCTGTGGTTCCAATCGGGCCGGCCAAGCGGGGCTGCTTTGAATTCAGCAGCTGATTGGTCTAGAGTCAGCCTTTGGTTGTTTTGCAATCAGATGTTGATCGGTTCTAGCTGGCTCTCACTAACTGTTCTTACTGTATTTTGTAAAGAGTGCTCTTTTTAATATTTTTATCTTTAATTTACAATGAATTCCTCCCAATATTCTGCTTTTACTGGTCCCATAATGAGTTTTTTTTTTTTTTTTCCTCTGCTTACTTCCTGATGAACGAGTACAGAATAAACTAGATCGGTCAAAGAGGAATGAGAAAGTTTTCCACCGCATCTCTGAGGAAATGGCTTCGGCCGCTACATCGAAACCATTGTTCAGTTTCAAAAATAATGACGTCAGGTACAGCTTCGATGCTGCCCTAAGTTATATGCAAACACAGCAGGGTTGCAGTACGGGTGGAACCGGACCGAAGCGTGCCGTTCTGTGCCGGGCCCTTTAAAGCACCATTGTACAACAGAGAAATCACATGGTCCGTCATTCCATCCAGCACGTACCGCAGGGAAAATAAACATCTAATCATGAATGTTAATTATGAACACTTAGTCATTTTGATAATAAACTAATATAAACACTTAACCTGTCTGTCACGAGAGGACCCAAATTTGGGTCCTCTAGTGACAGAGGTGTCAAACTCCAGTCCTCAAGGGCCNCCGATTACCGATCTTTAAAAAACCTTACCTGTCAAAATTTGATTTTTGTCGATACCAATTTTTTTCTTTGTCTGAAAAGTTGCTAAATGTAGCAAGAAAGTCACTGAGTTGGCAACAATGGAGTGAATATCGTTAACTCCAAACATGCAGACATGACCTGGTGGACCGGTCTGTCAGTCAAACTTCTCACTGAGGAGCAGAAGAGGACAGAGGTTGATCTTTAAACCTTTGCTGAGGTGGATTAGATCAGCTTCATATGCAAGTATCGACCAATCACCCATCCCCCAAAGTTAGGCCCATTTATCCCCAAAGCGCAGATAAATGGGCCAACACATGTATCCTATATTATACGTTGTTATAGAATATAATGTAAACATCACTGTCAGAAATGCAATAAGTTTGATCGATTTTTGAATGAGCTGATAATCTGACTGTTGATAGCAACCAGTCCACAATATTAGCAAACCTAGAGGGCCCAAAACCAAACTTCGCTTAGGGCCCCATGAAGGCTTGGGCCGGCACTGGTCTCATGGCATCTCGCAGTGTCAACATTGCAGCCACTGGCCTCAGGGAAATACAGCTTTACTTTGTAGCAATTCAATAGCTAGTACCCCCAAGAATTTCAAACTACTTTCACCCCTGGTTACATCTTACATGCCCGATTTTGAGAAGCTGTCCAGTGATATCCGTAAACAAAAGTCACATGAAACGCGTAAGAACACAATCCTGCCATTGGCACGTTTAGTAACAAAGTGGTTGTTTTTATAAATTGATTAGTGATTTTGTTGTCAGTATTAGAATGACACCTTGCAATATTATTGTGTTTTGTTGCTCAGGTCCGAGGATCGTTGCGTGTCAAAAGAGAAGAGGATGCTGCTATGTTTTGCCATTGCAATGACTTGCTTGGCATTTACACAGAAATCAAACTTAAACTGTATTAGTTTAATTGTATATACTTTACCTTTTCAAAAGGCTAATGGTTTATTTTTATAACTGCAGGTTGTGTTTTTTTGCACTTCGTTTGTTGTTAGAAAAGGGGCACGTTAAACATGTTCCGTGTTGTTTTTTTCTCGATCATACACTTTGTGGTGATTACAAGCAAACTGCATTTGGGAGCAGATTCTCCGAGTTATGAAGTCTTTGATTTGATGTCTTTATTGCATTTCTTTAATTTCATCAATGCAACAAAACACAATATAAATATTGTAACGGAAGGTAATTTAGCCCTTTTCGCACTACAGGGACTGGCACGGCACGGCAAAGGTTCAAAGTGGGGTCGACCGTTTTTGCATTAGAACTTCCAACCCGGTTCCACCCGGCCCGATTGGAACCACAAGAGCTGTGGTTCCAATCAGGCCGGCCAAGCTGGGCTGCTTTGAATTCAGCAGCTGATTGGTCTAGAGTCAGCCTTTGGTTGTTTTGCAGTCAGATGTTGATCGGTTCTAGCTGGCTCTCACTAAACTGTTCTTACTGTATTTTGTAAAGAGTGCTCTTTTTAATTAATATTTTTATTATCTTTAATTTGCGATGAATTCCTCCCAATATTCTGCTGTTACTGGTCCCATGATGAGGTTTTTTTTTTTCCTCTGCTTACTTCCTGATGAACGAGTACAGAATGAACTAGATCGGTCAAAGAGGAATGAGAAAGTTTTCCACCGCATCTCTGAGGAAATGGCTTTGGCCGCTACATCGAAACCATTGTTCAGTTTCAAAAATAATGACGTCAGGTACAGCTTCGATGCTGCCCTAAGTGCAAACACAACAGGGTTGCAGTACGGGTGGAAACATGCCGTTCTGTGCCGGGCCCTTTAAAGCACCATTGTACCACAGAGAAGTCACGTGGTCCGTCATTCCATCCAGCACGTACAGCAGGGAAAATAAACATTTAATCATGAATGTTAATTATAAACACTTAGTCATTTTGATAACAAACTAATATAAACACTTAAAGCCTGTTTTACTTTCATTATAAGCCTTATATAAGGCTTTCAATTTTTTGCGGCTCCAGACAAATTTGTTTTTTTGTTTTTTTGGTCCAGTATGGCTCTTTCAACATTTTGGGTGTCCGACCCCTGTGTTAACATAAAGATTAGATGTTTCCAGTGATTGAGGTTAGCTTCAAGTAACTGCAAGCATAGCGGCCACTAATTGTTTCCTAATAACTGGAAACTTGTTTCATACATAATTTGTTTTCTGGGTAAATTGCACAGAGTAGCATGATTTAGTAGCTGCTACCTAGCAACGGTTAGCTCCAACAGGCTGCAGCACAGAATGTTTTGCTCCAGGTATTTGCTACATTGGGTTGGGCTGTAATTTGGAGTCTTTTTTTCTGAATGATTCAAATGATTCTCGAATCAGGGCCTTTGAGTGAAGCGTAACGCAGTAAAACTAATCAGCCTCTCCTGAGTGGCTTCGACTCTCTTACTCTCTACTGTATAAACAAAAACTGATAAAAATAGATCAGATCTTATCTTCACACGAGGTCAATCATTCAGTGCATTGATTGTCAGGTTATTGGACTTTATATCTTTGTTTCTACCTGATACGATCTTTGCAACACAAAGGTCCTGAGGTTTACTTTTCAATAATCTCCTAGTGAATCTGGTGACCTGTAAAAGATACTATAAGAATACTATACGGCCTGATACGGGCTGATAGCAGACGAGTAAATACTCGGCTGCTATCAGTCATGAATTTGAGTTAAAATGATGATGGCCCACCTGTCAACAGTTGAGTTGAATTTTTGTCTGGATTTCTGACAATAACTTCCACTTTGTTATAAAACCACTAACAGCTAACTGGAATATTTAGCAGTGAGGAAATTTCATGATCAGTGGCATCCAGTCATGTTATCACACAATTCCTCCAAATTTCCAAGATCAACCTTTTGTTTCATAAATGTTTCTAAAGGTATTGTGCATGTCTAGTTCCTAGCTTTTATGTCGATTTATCAACTGGAGTGACTGGAGCAGCTGAATTCAAAGATTTTAATTGGCGAGTGAATATTTTTAACAAACTTCCCCAGCTGGCGAAACAGATTCTTTGTTGAGCATGCAAACATTTTTACCAAGTCAGTTAAAAGTGGCAACACAAAAACTATCAACAATCAGTATATTGTCCAATATGTTGTTTTATTTAAATAAATCTTTTTTTTTTTTGTCTTTTACTCTGTTTATAAATTGCATATGCTTTCTCCTTGCTATTTTTTTAGTTATATTCAAGAACCTACTTACATGTTTGTGACCCCAACTTATTTGAGCAGGGGCCCGGTAAAGAGGTGAAAAGTGATGACGATTCTAGGGGCCCTGACCAGCAGGGGGTCCTCCACAATTCAATTATTTATATTTTGTTCATAGACATAAAATGAAATAAATATGGGTCCTGTCAAATACAAAATTAATCATATTGTATTTTCAAAGATTGTTTTTAGCAGTAAAAATTTAATGTTACCCCTCCCAGACCAAAAAGCACACATCCGTTTTTGCCCTGAACCCAACTGGATTTGAATGAAATGGTTCGTTCCTGCTTGGAGCGGTTAACAGTGACATATGCAGCTACAGTCTGAAGAAGCTGCAGTTGAATACAGCGGTGACTGTGGCAGTTACTTTGCTGCGAAGAAAAGTTATAAAATCAGGTTTTCAAAACCAAAATAGAGAGAGGGAGAGAGAAAAAGGTAAGAGTGAGTAAACTGTGTGAGATGATCAACATTTAGCATAATCAGCTTAGCGATGGACTATTTGCCTCCTTTCACTAGCATTTAATGAATTAAGGAAAAAAATTGCCAACATATTCATATATTTAAGTGCCTTTTACCATTTAACAGATGAGTGAGTGAACAGAAGCTCTAAAACACGTCCCTCCTGACCCGTCCTCTCCTGAGTGAAATTAAAGCTGCAGTATGTCACTTTAAATATTTTTTTTCACATATTTTTTAAAACTGTCATTATGTTGTGACAGTATGGTATGAGAGGTAATCTGTTAAAAATCTATTTCCTCTGCAGTGTTGGAAACAACCAGTCAGTGGCAGGAGAGTTTAAGTGCTGTCGATCACAATCTCATGTGGTGCTGCTTCCTTCCTCCCCCTTGATTTGTGCTGTGCTGCAGCTAGCATAGCACAGAGCTGTGCAGATTCAACCTGTGAATGCTCAGTTTAGTTAGCATAGCTATCAATGATGGCAGATAAACAGTTTCTTTTAATGATAAGTCGTTTCTCCACCATCAGTACATTTAGCAGTGAGTGAATGAGGCTAATGGCAGTGGTAAGAGCGTCCTACTGTTTCTGACTGGTTGTTTTGGTTAGAAGAGTGCATTACTTTAACAAGTAATTGTAATTCAGGAAGGAGATGGAGGAGATTGATTGTTTTCACAGATTATCTGTCTCATAACAAACTACTATGACATCATGACAGCTTTAACAAATATGGAGAAAACATATTTTTTATTGAAGTTATGTACTGCAGCTTGAATAAAATGCAACTACATAGCATTTTTGAGGAGTCTGGATTGCTTTACGTGTCGTTGCACGTTGCTTTTGACTGTTGCTCATGGGGAGAGACAATTCAGTAATCTAAAACTAATAGAAAAAAATTAAGCAACCTACTTGCATACTGGATGTGGACTGTTGGATGTTAAATTCATGAGCAGTAAATATTGTGCAAATTATCAGTATTGAACCAAAGAAAACAAAGCAGATAAAAGCCTTTAAAATTTACGCTTTTTACGGGTTAAATAGATTAAAAAAAATTGTAACAGCAGCTGTGCGGGGGGCCCAGTCTAATTTTTTGTCAGGGGGCCCACAATTTCTGTATGTGAGACATGTAGGACCTAACCTTAACATGAACTTAAGTTCACTTCAGATGAAGGAAATAAAAGGCATTGATTGTGCAGAAAATAATTTTTAATGACTATATAATTTACTATCTACATGCTGTAATTCAATTTCTATTTGCAAATCAACAAGAAATCTAAATGTAGAAAAATACACATCATAATGATCATATTTGCAGCAACTGGCTAACATGTTTACAGTGATTACAAATTTTCACTGCAGGGCAAATGACAAAACATGAAACACCAATGTGCAAATGATTATTTGAGTACTGATGTTCAGCCAGAGCCCATTTTTTCCTGGGCAGCTCTCTTCTTCTGCTGTGAACTTCGCCATGGAGATGGAATGTGATGTGCAATGAAGATTTGCTTAAATTAGCAAAATAAATTTAATTTTATAGACTCCCTCTTGCCAAAGTGTATTATTGTCAGACAATAACTGTGATGGAGCAGCTGCATGACCAGTTAGTCTGCTTATGTCAAACTGGAAATACTGGCTGAAGTCTAAGCTTCTGTCATACAGTTTGAAACGCATGCTGCTGGATTTTAAGCTTTCTAAACTTTATTCCAATAATAACTAATAATGGTGTGATAAATTTTTACTTCAATTTTAACCTGGCTGCAAGTGCTGCCAATTGTTTTGTCATATGTTCATTTACTGATCTAGTCTGACTATGAATAATAAAATTCAGTAAAATTTCTAAAATTATGGTAAAGTATTTAAATATATTTAATTAACAACAAGTGCTTCACTATTTCTCTCAGACTGGATTTACTTTGCCTTGAAAATATTTTTATACCTATTGAACCTTTAAACATTTTGTCACATTATAATGAAAAACTTCAGTGCATTTTTATTGGGATTTTCTGTGATACACCAACACAAAGTAATGTGCAATAGCAGAACAAAGCAGTAATTTTAAACCCTTTTTACAAATAAAAATCTGTGAAATGTGCAGCTGCAGGTTTTACGGGGGGTATGACTCCACCAAATGTTAACACTTAGAGACTGAAATTTGGATAGACAACTTAAACACATGTCTGTCTATTTCAAGTTATTATTAATAAATGTTGATTCAAATATAGGTAAGTATATTTAGTGGTGTTCTGATGGAAGCTGAACTCCTTCCAGTCTCAAGTCTGTTGCAGCCTCTGGTGTGTTTTCTTCCAATAATGCAACATATGTAGCTTTAAACAGATCTCAGGCTGCATGGTGGTGCAGCTGCTAGCACTACATGGATGCTTTGCAGGTCATTCTGCTTCCTCATAAAAAGATTCATGTTAAGCTAATCAGCATCTCTAAATTGCCCTCAGGAGTGAGAATGTGTGTGTGCGTGTGTGTATTTCTTTGTTACTTTGTGATGGACTTTTGCCCTGTTGTCTTCCTTGGTCTTGATGATGCTTTTTATTAATATTCTGGATTATGGTGAGATTAAATTACACTGACGGCTGATATCCATCACCGCCGTATCTTTCCTCATTAAAAGTTCTACAATAAAATGACAAGTTTGATTTCTCTCCTTGTCTGCTTGTGCAGCCGACAGTTAGGATCCCAACAGTTGCTCGATTGTAAACATAGCATTTCACAATGATTTCTAGTGTTGGAAAGCTGCCAGTTGCTGTAATTTTCCCCTCGGTGTTGGACTTGGATACTTGGCGATAAAAAGAATGAAGAAGCTCTTCGACAGTAACTTTCCTGGGACTGATCTGGATGAAGGTAGCTCTCAGCCTGACAGCACAGACTGGGGATGGATTTGTCGGCTCTTCCCAAGGAAGAAACTGACCCGGCCGGAGATTACTTCAACAAACATGACATCAAAAGGCAGTGATCGGGACAAGAGCGGAGTTTTTGACAACAGTGGAAAAATTGTTCCCAAAGTAAAAACCGACCCGGACGGGAACGTTTGCAAAGTGATTGACTTGAAAAACACAGTGTTCAAGATGAGATCACAAACCTTGGGGACAATTTTTCAGGTTCTGACGAAGTAAAAACTGATCCGCACAGGAAAGTTTTCACGGAGGAAGAGACAGTTTTCTCTCCAGTCAAAGCGATTAGTTTGATAAATGAAACATCGCAAAACGGAGCTCAAGATGCGACCCCAGTCCTTGGGAACCAATTTTCCACTGGTGCCAAAGAAAAAACGGACCTGGACCTGAAAGTTTGCACTTTGTCAAACAGAACATCGAAAAATGGTGCTCAGGATGACACCACAATCCGTGGGAACAACTTTGTCCCTGTTTGCAAACTAAGAACTGGCCCAGATGTGAAAATTTGCACAGAGGAAGAGAAAGTTTCCTTCTGTCTGCCCCGGCCAGCCTTTTCTGTCACGTCACTGATAGCAGCTACTGCTGTGGCAGAAGAGACATCACTGACCAGTCCGATGTCCTCAAACATGACGGTTCCTCCTGCCTGTCTTCTCCAAAACAACAAAGTTGGTTTTGGAGAGGAGGGAGAAGCATTGAAAGACAAGATTGTAGATGATGGCAGGAAAATGGCAGGATGATGGCAAAAAAAAAAAATGGCAGAAGATGGCAGGAAACAAAACAAGCACCTCTTTTGATGAAGGTAAAACTGCCATGAAAAGCTCAGAGAGTGCCCTGAATTGTTGAATGACGTAAACATTCACAACCAAAATGCAAAACAACATTTATGGTTTAGATGTTTGCTTCTCACCATGTGTCTCCTGATTCTGTTTTGTATTTGCTCTCCTTTGCTTAGTCACTTTTTTCATACTTCCACACTTGTTTGCTTCACCAGTTATTTCTGTACACTGTATTATATGTTTGAATATAAAACATAATCATCGACAAAATTTACATTTTAAAATTTAAAATTTGTAGGTTCTCTCCGGGTCCTCCAGCTTCCTGTCACAGTCTGAAATTATGACTGTTAGGTTAATTGATCTCACTAAATTATCTTTAGGTGTAAATCAAAAATAAAACATCAGGGTTGCACAGTGGCACCGTTGGTAACTCTGCTGCCTTGCAGCAACAAAGTCCTGGGTTTGAATCCCTGCCTGTGTTCTTTCTGCATGGAGTTTGCATGTTCTCTGTGTGCATGTGTGGGTTCTCTCAGGGCGTGCCGGCTTCCTCCCATAGTCCAAAAAGATTTTGTTTGTGTTTGATCATGGATGAATGGAGTAAAATTGAAACTTGTTTATTATAATAAATAAGTTTCAATAATAATAAACAAGTTAACAATCATAAACTTCTTTATATTATTGCTAATATTATATTATAATTACTATAGTATTGTTAATATTACTAATAGCTAATATCAGTATCATTTTTTATATAATCAATATAGTATTAATATCATTATACTACATTACATATAATAAAATACATTGTATATATGTGTATAGTAATATGTATTATAAGATAGAGAGGGGATTTTTTTGTAAACACAGCACACGGAATCAACTGCAGCCAGACCGGCCTTTAAACGCTCACCGGCTTTTGACCGGGTAAGCTCATGATAATTTCACTTTACAACATAGACATGCCTGCAAAAGCTGAGCTTACAAGTTTCACCACCACAGAGAGCGACTATGTCATTCTGAAATCCATCAGACATGAAGTATAACAAACCAAGTGAAACAACAGAAACATCAGGTTACTGGTCAGTAATGATGAAACAACACAAATTCAAATCAGTTCAGAACCACGGAAAGCGATCGGATCATTTTGACAATTTATCTATTTCAACTCAGAGCCTGGAGCAGCTAGCAACTGCTGAAGCTAGGTTTATTGTTGACGCATTGAACCGAGCACGCGCAGCACGCGCTGAAGTGGACAAGCAGCGGCACGCGCCACGCGCCAACCACCCCGCATGCGCAGCGGGTCGCAGCACCTCTGGACGTTCGTAACTCGGCGCGGAATGCGCGCGCCGCCGTTAACACAACCTTAACGCCATACCGCTATCTCGGCCCCGTTTCACCGCTATACCACCGACAGAAAAGAGGGGATATAAGCTATGGGCTGATACAATTTACAGTCAGTCTACAGTTAACTCACACATTGTGAATAAAGAGAGTTGATACCTGTAACTAGCCCGGCTCCTTCGATGGCCTGGCAGTTTTGGCGGAAATGAATCGCTGCCAACAAAAAAGTCCGGTTAATCTCCAAGACAAAATATGCGTCCAGTTTGTGTCTTTTCTCTCTTCTCTTTTTTCCATCCTTTTCATTTTGCTGCTCCATGGAGCTCCACTCATGTTAACTTAGTCCGCAAAAATGCCCCAGCTAGTTTGCCGTCTGTTGCCAAGTGACTGATGATGACGTTGGCGGACGGCTGGTAACAAGCTTTACCCAGAATACACTTGGAGACAATATTGGCGATCCTCTTGTAATTTTACGCGTCATAAAGTTAAATGTAGGAGTAAATATAAAGCCAGTCATGTAGCACAACACTTTATTCAATATTTTACACCGACTATGTCACTAAAATCAGTTGATCTTGGAAAGGTTTAAGCAACCATGAGTCAACAATGACTGGGGCAGTCTACTATATATTCTACTGGGGTAACACATAATAATTACATGTACATTATTTATCATACTCAACAGGAGAGAACCTGTCTTTTTCAGCTCTCATCAGACGTGATAAAGGCTTTGATTTCTTAAACTATATTTTGCCCTCCTCTAGGCCTGGGATTTTTGCAGGGATTACAGTTGGTGACAAAGAGCCTCATTCTCAGCTTCTAGAGCCACAAGTGTCTGTTTCATCTTCAACACTTCTGCCCGAGCTTCTTGTTGTCTCTTAGTTTCTCCTTGAACGACTCTGGTTGTTGTACCAGTGCGCAGAGGGGGCCCAATGTAATTTTTTTTTTTTATCATGGGGCCCAAGATTCCTGGTGGCGTCCCTTGGAATTGTCCTAACTTTTCCCCCTGGGTAAATGTGAACAAGTTCAGAAAGTGTGACGCATTTTGCAAGATGCTGCCGTCTTAATCACTTTGTCATGTTGAAATTAACCACATAAAATGCATTAAAGTCTGAACATTTCTGGAAATATGTTTAAGCAGCTAGTAAGACTTTTGTTATAATTAAATAGGAAAAATAATTAAAAGTCTTCGCTACATCTGAGAACATTAAACTTCAATTAATACAGTAATGGAGTTTAAGCATTAGATCAATTTTTGTTCGGGTTTAAATATAAGATAAACTTTGGTATTATAACTTGTTTTCTGTCTCATGGACTTCAAGAAACAAAACGGAAAACTGTCTCTTCTTTAGAGTCGTTAATGGAGTTCAGAGTTCGGCAAGAAACACGTTCATTTTCTTCCGCTTTGGTCCACTTGTGCACTGGACAGAACCGCTGCATGACCGATTCAGCCTGTTAGAAAACATTAGAATACAATGAGAGAAGCCTCCGCGCTGCGGACAGACCCGCAGCTGAGGAAATGGACCCAGTGTGCAGGCGGCGTCCCGGATTGTTTCTTATTGTTATCTAACGGAATCAGAGCCCGCCTTCAAAGCGGGGCAGATAGAGTTCGCCAAAAGGCTGAATGGACTTCTGCCTGGATGACAGCAGATCGCCGATAAAAGAGAACCAAACCTGGCCTCTTATCTGCTTTACTGCTACAGGTTGAGCTCAGTGGCACGCAGGGAATCCTTCACAGCTCCGAGAAAATATGGAAAACTGTCCTGGGATTTGTTTGGCACATCCAAAACATGAGTTCATTCTGCTTTACAGATTAGTCAGAGAAAAAATAAAGTTTGCTTAAATCATTGCAGCTTGTGAAGCTCTGAGTGCTTTTTTTCAGTTGCCTCACATGGGCTCTGAACATGAACGCGGCGACAATCAAGCGTAATTGTGTTGCTACTGTAATGCCTTTGATCTCTTTAAAGTTTGGACCGTCTGTGCCAAACGCTGGTGGTTGGGTAGCTGGCGCCGACGCACACCCAGGGGAACTGAAGCATGTCGATGCAGAAACCCACTGGAGGGTTGATTCCCACTTATTGCACAAACTTCACCGGGAATGCGCTAAAAATAAACTGGGATGAATTTTCCAGACAAGACAAGTCTGAAGTAACTCGACAAATTGGATTCTTTTGCGTATATTTCAGAAGACTAAACTTTTTTCTTATTTCTATTTTTTACACAAAAAAGTGCCTAATTTTACTTGAATGTGGTAAAAAGAAGTGAAAACACTGATTATACACTGACAAAACGAACTGTTACATTTAACAAAAAATGTTTTCTGCAACTTGTGTCATTCTGTTTCTGATCAATTTTCAATCACGTTTCTAAGTGGGTATGATGTAACCTGAACAACTATTACATCAGGTTACGTCATACATCAGGTATTTAAAATCAATTAAATTTCACAATGAGGGAACTAGGGAAAAAAACCCTGATGTAACCTGAACAGTTATTACGTCAGCTATTTCCCTCATTTTGAAATGTAATTAATTTTAAATATTAGATAAATTCTGAATATTTCAAAGATAGTGTTCCTCAAATTAGCTTGCTTCTAATCTTATGTTGCTTTAAACTTTCCATACAACAGACAACATATCACAATTTATATTTTATTAATTAAATGGAGAAACAAGATATTTGCAGCAGTATTTCTCAGTCTCCCTTTATATGCTCATATAGATTAAAAGCTTCATGGGTGCTGTCATTTATGTCCACAAACATGATTCATAGGATCCTCTGAGGAATAACAGATGCCTCTGCTGGTTCCTCCTCAAGACTAACAAGCACCAGGGAGGAGGCAGGAGGCAGGCAGCTGAAAAGAAAAACTTTTACCTTAGGAAATTCAAAAACTTTGGTCCAGAGAGGAAACTGCAGAGATGGGAGAAATCCCTGACAAAACACACGGGGAAGCAGAGAATAGAACGCTCCACGTCAAAACTCCAAACCAAAGTCCCAGAGATCATAACAGGATTTGACTTTAAAGTCTGCCCCAACATTGGGCTGCATATGAGAAATAAAAATATAGAAGATGTATGTAGTTGACTGAAGAATGTGTAGGAAACAGATGCAACCAAAACATTTACAAAATTAATAAAATTGATCAAGTTAATCATCAAAAATGTTTGAGCCACTCCTCATGGAGATAATCCATTCTTCCATCCATTTTCTGCGGGGGCAGCAGCTTCAGAAGGGAGGTCCAGACTTCCCTCTCCCCAGTCACTTCTACCAGCTCTGCTGGGGGATCCCAAGGTGTTCCCAGGCCACCCGAGACCTGGAGCATGGAGACAATGCTTTTTAAAAATGCAATCAATGTTACATTTGCACAGTCAAATTGCAATCATTTCTTTAGTTGCTGATTTATTTCCAGTTGTCTGTCCGACCCAAGAACCAGCATTTGGCACCAGGACTTCAAATACATTTAAAATATTAACACTTGTGTCTTTAGTATAAGTACAAATAAAACTGTATGTGTATGATATCATTCACTCCAGCAACTAAATTATCTTATTTGTCATTTCATTGATTTTTTAAAAGTAATTAGATTTTGAAAATGAGTGGAAAGTAAACGTCCAAATTTGTAACCTTTCAAGAATAGCTGGCTCAGTGAGAGGATAATTATATTCAGTGAGAGTCTTTAAATCCTGTCCTCTGGAACTCCAGCCGTTGAGACGCGGTGGCGCCAGGTCTTCACACGGTCACAGGATATGTAAAGACTTCAATAACGAGCCATTATCCCCCAATCATCGGGATCGATCGGGCGTTAACAAGGGACTCTACATATGCAAATGGATGCGAGTGGCTATAAAACCTTGGCTGCAGGCCACAACACGTTTCCTTGTGACATTTGGTGGATTTGCAGACCACTGAGCAGCAGCACCGTAGACATGGTGAAATACTTTTCCGTAGAGTGGTTGGCGCAGAGCCACAGCGGCGGCGGCGCGGCGAAGGAGGGGCAAAGAGCTTCCCCTGCGCACAGACCTCATGTCCTCTGCATGGTGCAGCCGAGCGCGCCAATTTTTGGTAAAGGTTACCTGCAGCCAAAACCCAAGCCGTCAAAGGCCGCTAAGCAGGAAGGGTCAGATGAGGTCAGAGAACCGCAGAGCTCCCGCGTCGGCTCATCTTTACATCCAGCAGACTTTTCCTCGCCAAGTAAGCTTCTGAATCAATATTTTGTAATGTTTTTTGGTAAAAGTTTCAGATTTGTAACTGTTTTTATTCTGTCTTGAGTTTCTGAAGTGAGCGGGTATTCCTCCGGGTACGAGAGCGAAGCGGAATCCTCCGAGATCCCGTCCGTGGATGAAGGGAATGAGGCGGAGAAAGACGCGCCGCAGCGCCGCGTGCGCACCAAGTTCACTCCGGAGCAGATCAGCAGGCTGGAAAAGATCTTCAGCAAACACAAATACCTGGACGCAGGGGAGAGGGTGAAGACGGCGCAGAAGCTGGGCCTCACAGAAACTCAGGTAAAACGCAGGGCCGCGCAGAGACCACTAAAGGGGCAGGTGCTCAAAAAAAGGGGGCACATCTAACCTCATTCTAGACAGAATATTAACAAAGCCACAAAGCTTTCAGAGTTTAATAAACAATGATAAATTACAAAATTGTGAGATGTACAATCAAAGCTAAGGGAAATCTCTATATAGAGCATAACACTATGCATATGTGAAATACTTTAATAGTAATTTCTTTCTGCAGGTCTATTTTGTTATAGGAAAGTATTGCAATATCCAAACCCGCAATTTAGCAAGATATGTAAATCAGAGCTAGACCACCAGACATATTTTGTCTTTACAGAATTACACTATTAAAAATATAAACAAGGGCACAATGCAACCCTTTAGGGTACTGTATGAAGATGGTCCATTCAGGAAAGCAGAGCTGCATCAAACTTTAATGTGGAACTGCAGAAAAAAGAAAAAGAAAAAAGAAAACATTTAATTGTTAATGCATGTCACCATGAGAAAAGCCTACTGAGTTTTGCTTAAAAAACTTTTTTTTAAATTAAAATCACACATTTTTATCTCGTGAAGTGAAAAGATTATTTGCAAAACAAACTTACTTGCACATGTCATAAATCTTTTCTTGCTATTCTAAGTTTTTGCTTGTGACTCAAAGTTGTGCTTGTGATTCTCACATGACATTGTGGGCGGAGCCTAAAATCGCAACAAAAGATTTCTTATGCATGCAAATAAAAGTTTATGTTTGGCAAATAACTTTTTAAGTTCACGAGACAAAATGAGTTATTTAATTAAAAAAAAGTTTTTCAAAGAAAGTTGTATGTTTAAAAATAAAGAAATCATTACAATTCCAAAGGTTTTGATTACAGTTTTATTTTACTTAACTGAGGTTGTTTATTTTTTCATTGAATAATTGGGGAAAAAATTAAACTTCATACTCTGCGAACCAGTTGTTCCTGGCTGTTCCTCCCGCTCAGTAGTTCTTCAGAGAAAGGCAGACAGAGGCCTGTCAGTGTTTGTTGTATTTCATCATCTCTCTGCTTAAACTGCTTCTGAAGCAGAAACGATACTTCAACATTTTCCGTCATCTGACAAGCAGCAAGTCTGCCCCACTTTATTCACCAAAAACTGATCTGTAATCTGGAACGTTCGCTACGTTCAGCTCCGCAGTTAGCCGCCGTATCTCACTGCGCGAGAGGCAACTGCGTCATGCGTCACGGGCAAAAGGTCAAAGGTAACAAGGTGACCGGCGTATGTTGTACAAAAAACCAAATAATTTTAGTGCATGTTATTATGTGTCAGAAGAGGGCTTAGGAAATAATAATGCCAAAAAAATAAATAAATAAATTGACCAAAAGGTCACTTGGGGGCAAAGAGCAAAAGGGGGAGGTGCTCAAGCCCCCAAATCCCCCCCCTCTGCATGTGCCTGGTAAAATGCAAATAATAAGATAATTAATGAGGAAGGTGGATTAGTTTCCCCAGTAAAGCGCCCTGGATGATAAATTCAAACCTTTGCTTCTCCTGCAGGTCAGGACTTGGTTCCAGAACAGGCGGATGAAGCTGAAACGGGAAGTCCAGGACTACCTCGCCCCCCAGATCCCGTCGGTGTCCTTCCGCCCTCTGCACCCGGTTCAGTACCACCCCGTGGCCGCGCACCAGGCCCACTACACCTCGTCCGGCCGCGGCCTTTACCCGCTGCCCGTCCCGCAGCTGGTCCTGACGCAGCCGCTGACTCCTCACCCCGCGCCTCAGCTCATGATGCGGCATCCACATTTCTACTGAGCAAACTCCCATAAGAGACTCTTCATTTCGACACAGACACTTATGATCCCAAAATGTGTAATCCGATTTGTGAGAATTTTGTACAGATTTTGTATAATTACGAATAAATTATTATTTATAATAATTAAAAAAGTTGTTCCTTTTTATTGAAGCAATGATTATGGTGTTTACTTTTGCTTTTTATCACTGCAGCTTCATCTGAGAGATAAAGTTGATGATATAATCTTTATTGCAGGATCAGCTTCACATGGATGGAACATCCTGTTTTTCATCTTAAAGGGAAGGTGAAGAAACCGCTGATAAAGATGTCTAAAGGTTCTCACTGTATGGATTTCTTGATTCAGTCCCAGTTCCAAAATGTCAACAATAAATGAAACCAGAGTGGATTACTCAATGTAAACAGGATCAAACATCAATTAGGTTTCAATACCGTGTCAACAAAAAGTGAGAATGGGGACAAACACCAGGCCTGTTTGTCCCCATTCCTGCACTTCAAAGAGCAGCTAACTGGGAGATCATGCTTGACAATTAGGCCTAATTAAGCTGCTCATTGATGAGTTTACATTTACCACAGGAGTCCCCAGACCTGGCTCCAGAGAGTCTGGCATTTTGTTTGACCAGAGGATATGACCTGAGGAGATCTATGCAAAGGCTGCAACCTCCAATAAAACAGCCGATTAGCTGCTGAGATTCTCGGACAGAAAAACAAACTTGACATCACAAAGCAGTAAGAAATTATCAGTCATGGGGTCAAACATTTAGTTTACCTGATTAGATAATTTAAGTGACAGGTTTTATTATAAGTTTCCTGGCTGTGCCAAACAGTTACTTCCTGTTTTCACATTTTTCATCTTACAGCCACTAACTTTATTACTTTTTCTGGGGGGTTTTATTGAATAGTCCAATAAAAAGTAGATGTTCTTTGAAGGCGTCAGAGGTTTATTAGAAAACATTTCTGAGCAAACAAAAGAGGTCAGGGATCAAGCTTGAAGCTTGGTTAGGTTATAAAACTGCATCTCGAGCTTTGGAAATCTTACGGGTGTCACCGTTTGATCCGTCAGCTGATAACAAAAAGAATATGACACAAAACAGGTTTAACGAGACGCGGCCAATCACCAAAACCGACAGGAAAACTCGGGAGAAAACCTGATATGGGCTGAAAATGACCCAAGTTTCTGGTTGACCTGAACTTAGTCATGGCTCAGATCAAAACACATTCATGTGTTACAATGGTCCAGTCAAAGTACAGGCTTACAGTCGATTGAGAATCAGGGACAAAACTTCAGAATTTACGTGCACATATAAGCTCTCAGCTGAATTTGATTGATTTTGTGACCAATGTGAATTTTAACCAATCTAAATCATAAACTGAACTTTTATAAAGTTTCCTTTCCTTCCACCTCTGTGTTGGTCTGTTACATAAAACCTCCCAATAAACGTATCTCAGTAAGTTTGTAAAGTGACCAAAACGTGCAAAAGTGCAAAGGGTGTGTATACTCTTGCACAGCAGTGTACCTGGGCGGAGTGATGGGGACTAGCTCCCCTGAGGCAAACCTCTTGTTCTTAGAGGTAAACAAAGATCAGAAGGAACCTTCTCACTTTCCATCATTGTTTTCTGACCCTCCTCATCCCAACATAACAAAGGTTTCACCTCCAGGTTAGCTGACGGGCACACAGCTGGGCGCTTTCATTTGCTACAGCGTGGAAGAACATTTTCTCCTAAATAAGCAGCTCAGTCCAACCGGGTATTAACACAAAAGCCGGTTTTGCGGGAGAAAAAAAAAACGGGGTTTCTTGCGAATTTGAAGGATTGTAAAGCTAACTGACCGACAGGTAGCTTTCAATCCATTCATGCAGACAGTATTCAGTCTGAGATACCATCCAACTGAGACTCAGACTCACTGGCGTCGAGAAGGTGAGAAAACCTCCAGCCAGTTTCCATCGCTCTGCTCGGGCCTCTTTGCATATGTAAACACAGAAGCGTGGCGCTGCCGCTCACATTCAGACAAAGGCTTCAGAGCGTCAAGGTGGATTTCTGCGCTTTCCAGAATATTCCGTGATAAGTGCACACAGGACGCTGCTGGATAAGTCAGTGCTCCCTGGCCTCGGGCTGACAGTCAGTTAGCTGATAAACGTTGTGTCCAGTGGCGGGATCAATCAGAGCTTTTGTGTGCGGATTGATTTGGAGTAAATTAATTAGTTCTGCTTTCTCTGACAACAGTGGCTGCGCCTCTGGTTGGCCTGGTGGAGAGGGAGATGAGGGGATAGTACGAGAACCAGACTCAACTCTGCAGAAACACCAGCAGGAAGCACGGAGCCTGGTTGTAAGTTAACTTTTCTTAAACATTTTTATCTCACAAAGTTTGACTTTAAGACTTTACATTTTTTAACACGTTTCCACATTCAGATGATGAAACTGAAACGGAAGCTCGTCGGGATGATCTTTGTTCCCGTTTCAGCACCCTGCTGGGCGGACAGCTCCCGGAGAACCGCGTCGTGCTCCCGCATCTCCCGCCTGTCCCGCACCCAACCCGCCCAGTCACAAATAATATATGAAATGAACATAATTCAGGGCGAAATTGCAACGCGTAATCTGAACTGGCAAACAGTCGCCACTTTGACAGACCTGAAAGCCTCCTAATGCTGCAGGCGAATTTCTCCAGCTGGTGGCTCTGCTCTCCTTCCACTGCGTGTCAATTTGCATCGTGAATGTGGGATCAAAGGCGAAAATAACAGCGAGATCATTGAGATATATTGAGTTTGTATTGTGTGACCGAAGACTTCGCACTTCCCTGGAAGCCAGAGGGATGGCGCCCTCCAGTCTGCCGGAGGCGCATATTGCCTCTCATTCTCTGACCTGAGCTAAATAAGTGACGGGTGCAGTCACTCTGCCAAACTCCTGTCCCTGTTTTCTCAGCTTTAGAAAAGCAAAGAGCTGCTTCTGATCATGTAAGTAATCAGATTACATCTGATTACGTGTCCACCAGCACCAACCTTCTGACATTTCTTGATTCTTTCTTTATTTTTTGACAGGAGATCAGACATTCAAAATATATTACATGTATAGCTCATAGCTCATGTAACAAAATACATGAGCTTACATGTCTTTTGAAACTTGTGTAATTTTCTTTTTAATGTTCAACAATATTTAAGTCAACCAGTAAAAGTTTTATTTCTAAAGCATCTAAATGTAACACTAAATGCTTTACAGAGTTTAAAACAGATGGGCTGATGTGTAAAAAGAAGAAAGGAAAAAACTTAAACCTCTAACAGCACTAAAACTGACAATGATTTAACCAGTCAACAGTTAATTATTGCTCAAAGAAACTAATAAATAGGAGAGTCACTCAATTAAAAATGAAGAGGAACTGAGGATTAGATAGCACCACCCCCAACTACTAAACTCTGGATAGAAATAAAATAAACAATACATAATTAGCTTCAAGTTGTTAACTAAATAAAATCAAATAACATGATTTAATCATAAAAAAGATCTTAACCACTTCAATATGTTAAACTTATTTCACTTATAGTTTGCATTTATAAATATCCACATTCTTCAATATTTGTAGCTTTTCTTTCCATAACTTATATTTCAGATATCAATGAAGTTTGTTTTGTTTCCCAAAAAGGATTTTTTCAGTTTCACTCTATGATTGTCTTCAAATGATGACTGAGGATGCATGATGCCCTACTTTATTATCTTTTTAATTAAAATCTATTAATTAATACTCAGATTACTTATTTGTTTTCTTTTCATATTATGCCCCATCCCACCTTACAGCTGTGCTTCAGGAGGATTTTAGTTTGCTCTTTCTTGTTTTTAATGCTTTCTGTCGACTCACTGAACCAGATGAGCTTCTGTCCTCTCGGCCCTCACAGTGTTAGTCACAGTGGAGTCTTACTGAAGACCTGAGGGCAGCTTGGATGAGTTTAGTATTATTATTATTGTTTTACACAAAAGATGAATCTTATTAGTCTTGGTTTTAGCTGACAATAACAATCATTTCATATGCTTATATTTTATTTCCAATTTTTTTATTGCCTATTTTAATTACAACCTCAGCTTCTGTTTGTGTTGAATTTACCTTTATTTCAGATTTTATCACAGTTTTTAGTTTTCTTTGCTCATGTTTCAGCTAAGTTTACTAAAATTACACAACTCTTTTCTTTTTAATCCTCATAATTTTTGGATGTGTTATTTATTTTCTATGTTTATTTAGTTAGTTAATGTTTTGTAAGGTGTTTTTCTCCTTTTAAATCACTTTGAACACTCATGTCTATTAAAACTATTTTCCAAATTAATTAATTTATTGATTTGTTGTAATTTTTTTCTTACTGCCAATTATTGCTGTAATTTCATCAGCAGGCCATTTTCCACAATATCTGACTGTCCACTAAGCCTCTATTGGGATCTAAATACTTAAATTTTTATTTAAAAATAACAATGAATATGAAAATACTCTCTAATGGGGTTAAAGCTGCTGTTTTTTGTATTGGTTTAAAGCAGCAAATACTGAGGACATTTTCTGAGTATCATTGCTCTTCAGAGTTGCCCAAAACATTCTCTAGTGAACCACCAGCTCACGTCAATAAGACTGCAAAATAAACACTGAAATATAAGATAACAAAAATATCAGTGAGGACTTTCAGAGAAACAGATTCTTTATTTAAGTCAATAGTAAAGCAACAATGTCAGAGACAAACAAAAGACAAGATGAATGAATGATTATGCAAAACAATCAACTCCACATCCGTAAGTGATCAAAAGCAAACAGAGCCATAATAAAAGATTGTTCCTATAAAAGAAAAGCCGTTATTGGAGTCAACACATTGCAGACATGCATTAAATTTGCCTGTTTTCTGCTGCTGTTTAGCTGTTTTCCTCCACAGCTTCACGTCAGGCTGGAAGGCTTACATGAAAGTGCCTGCAGAAGTGAATGCTGCTGGTTGAGCTCGGCCGGGTGGAATACCTCTGCAGCCCCATTTTCCCATGCCTTATGCCTCTTTAAAGTTATGTTTCAAAGAAGTATATGCATAGGAAAAAGGAACAGCGAGTGGAACAATCCCTGCCGCAACATGCCGAAACCTGCAAAGTGGCATAGAGAAAAACAAATGAGTTAACAGAGCGAAACCATTAAAAACCCCCTGTCTGGTTGACATCTCTACAGAATGTTCTTAAAGTACAACGATAGAACTTTGAAATAAAACCTTGCTGCAAAAGTTTTCCAAGTTTTCAACATGTAATTTTCATTAAAATGATTAGTGGGAGGTGTGCAGAGAACTTACCTCCTGAGCATCCAGACGAGTCTCCTGTGGGAAGGCACCTCCTGTTGCCCATTTATGCCTCACAAAGACCTTGAAGATGTTTAGCAGTCGGCTGTGCTCACTCAGCAGTCCTCCTCTCCTCTGCCTCCAGCCATGGGAGCACACCTGGAGAACAGCAAACACTCGCCTTGTTACACTTTTACCTTCAGCTCAAATTCCTCAGAAAACGTCTCATTATTCTCCCAGTTTAACAATGAAGCTGTTACAGTTATTATCTCCTATCTGACACACAAGCTGCGGACGTCAGAGGCAACCGAGAAGAGAAACATTGAGCACAACTTGTTCCTGCATTGGAAAAGTTTCTTATCTGTTCAACTTTTTTTTTTCCTTCTCTCCCTTTCGTTCCTCCACTCACACATGCCTTTTAGCCCTCAAGGTCTCCAGACAAGGACTCTCAGAAGTGAGACACTGACACAGGCACGCACAGTCTCTCGTACTGCGTGGGGTGCAGCGGGAGTGTTTTGGCAAGTCAAGGCCAGTGCAGCCGTCTGAAGATGGAGCTCTGCTCTGTTCCTCCACTCATAGCAGGGCATCGTATATCACAAGGTTTGGTCAGGGATAATCTATCTTCAACTTGAGCTGAGGTCATGTCACATCACAATCTACAGAGCTGATTCACAAAGATTCAGCTCAGAGCTGAAAACTTCCTAATGTGCTTTTAGTAGACTACTGTTTATTCTGCATTTTAAGTAGCACAAAGGGAGAGAAGTTAACCATTTAACTCAACCAAAATACTCAATAAAAAGTGCAAAACGTTGCTGAATCTGTTTTCAGTTTAAGCACATAGAGTGTCCCAATTCTCATCAAAATAGAGTTTAAATGTCTGAGATGGATTGTAGAAATAGACTACATAGAACAAAATGTAAAAATACAATACATATACAATACATATATATACAGTGCTTTGCAAAAGTTTTCATTTTTTACACATTTCATCCACATCTAAGCTAAAATCTTGAACAGAATCTGCTTCATATTTCTGTGCAGGTCCCTCTTGAAGATGAGATCTTGATCTCAATGGGGTTTTACTTGGCTAAATAATAGAAATAATATTAAAAAGCTGCCCCCTGTTCCAGATGAAAGTCTTATCCGTGTGTCTCTGCCAGCGTTAAACATCTACAGATCAAAGTTCTGGTCCGTTCTTCTTTGCAAAATAGCTCAACTTCAGTCAGCTTTGATGGGGAGCATTTGTGAACGTCACTTTTCAAGTTATGTTCTGAACTTTAACTAGGCCATCTTAGCACCATTTTATGTTGTTTTGATCTAAACGATTCCATTATGGCACCGGCCGCATGTTTACAACCTCTGCCTCAGCGTGTAGCTTCGGGATTACCGAGCATTTTGCATTTCAACTCGGCATCGCTCATGTTTGGAATACAAAGCTTAAGCACAACTTCCGTAGGCCACCCCATGGGGATAGTAGTCGCAAACTTGGCAGCTGACCGAGGTCTAGCATGGTCTGTATAACACTGTTTCCTGTATAATGCTGTTTCTGTTCAAACACAAAACTATTGGCATCTTTGTGCGGCGTGCATGTAGTATGCACTTCCTGCTGCTTTGGAGAAATATGTTTCAAACAGGAGGTGAAGGATTATATTTCAGTTCCCTTCTGCAAAATAAACATCTAAAAAAGTAACAAGTGTTACTTCAGCCTCTGCAGCGGTCCTCCCCTCAACCGCCAACAATCGACTCCTTTGCAGATGGTCTCAGGAGGGCCCAGCTTTTAATTGGAGCCTCTTCAACATGCAGCTCTTAAAATCCACTCTTGTTTTGCTGCAGAGTGTTTTGTTTGAGCGGCGGCAAATTTGCAGAGTTAAGCAGAAATGTCTCGCTGAACACGGAAATAATAATAATAACAAAAAAAGAGAGGCAACAATAGTTGCTTGTTCGTTTGAACACACCTGCCACAGAGCCAGAGAGAGTTCAGTCAGCACATTTCATTTGGGGGAATGCAGTCTGACAGGACAAGGGAACAACACGGCGAATCACAACACAGGAAGGAAACTGTAGATCCTCTTAAGGCTTCAATTGACAATTTGGAAGATCTGTCATGTTCATTAACTGCAAGAACGGGTTAGGTGTTATCTGCAAACACTGTCTGACTCAAACATACCCATTACTGGTGGGAATGGAAACAAATTACTTGTAGGATAAATAAAAATGCATTAAGCTCTGACTGAATTTCTCCTGTTAAAAATAAGTTCTGTTTGTTTCTGTTTACTGGGATTGTTACAGTAAGATGCTGCTTAAAAAGGCCTTCAAAGAGGCTGTTTACCATGAGTTCTGCAGCTGCCTGCAAGTTTAACAGAGCAGAGAGGCAATTTCTTTATTTATGCTGAACAATGACAACCCTTAGGGTAGACATGAAAGACATGAAAGATAAAAAAAAACACAAGGAATGAGCAATTCAGCTTCTGTTTGCAGGTAGTTACAAAGCCGTACACACAAAGTGGCGCACCTGGTAAACATGAGGAAAACCCCTTAAATTAAATTCCTCCTTTATTGCATCATGATCCCATGCTGAAGAATTAAAGAAAGATTAAGTCTGTAATGTGGGTACATTCATTCTGTGGGGAAAAAACATCCCCCATAATGATAAATAACATGGAAAAAAATACAAACCTTTCGTACAGCATGAAAGTTTCACAAAGTTGGAGTTTAAAAAGAGATTTTTGACTACACCTCTACAGAAAGTTTCATCAGATCTAAGCTCTTCAAGCTTTAAGACCCTAAAAGTCATTTTTGCCCTCAGTCCAGATAAATAAAAATCGTTTAGAGCTGCAAATGTTGTATGACCTTTTGAAAAAAGACAACTTGTGATTTTTGATAAACACCTTCTATTGGAAGCTTAAAGTCTACCTTTTTTATTTCTCTTTTTATGTTTTAAGGCTGCAGTTTGTAACTTTTACAAAAAGATGTTTTTCACAGATTATATGACTTATATTAAACTGTAACAACATAATAATAATTTATAGAAAAAAAATGTTTTTATGAAAACTGCATGATGCAGTTTTAAAGTGAAGTAAAACAAAACTTTTCTGGAAAGTTTCTTGAGACGAAATATTGTGAACTGGTGTTATATTAATAAACTGAGTGGATTTTAAAGGAAGAACTTTGATTTGGAAAGATTTTTTGATCTCTTTCACATCTTAGGAAGCAAAATTCTTGATTTGTTCTTCTTTTTACTGACCAGGACTGCAGTAGCTGTGGCAGTGATTCATATTTCTTAGTCTGCTCACTTGAAAACAAATGGTGTCACCAGCACTGTGCCGTTTCAATAGTGTTAAAGGAGTTTCGACTTTACTAAAGTGACTCAGCTGTTAGAAATCTCAGAGGCTTTTCTTGGAAAATGGAACAATCACTTCCGCCTGAATCACAAACTTTTCGAATTCAAACTTAAATGAGCTGCATTTCGATGAACTGTGCACAGTCACAGTGTGATCAGAGGTGTTGTAAATGCTTGCAAGCTTATTGGAGTCTATTGTGACAAAAACCAACACAAACAATTGGAGGGAATTTTCTTTTTATTTAAAGCTAAAAGATGTGGTGCACATTTCTAGATCCCCCGATTCTGATGCTCTTAATTTAACAAGTTGTAGATTGAGTCCATCTGTGTGAAATCTAATCAAATCACTGACCTGAAGTTTAGGAATGAGAGGATCAAAGAATTCAGCATTCTGCTCAAGAGAAGTTTAAAACAGGGCTGGGTTTTAAACAGTACCCTGGGTTTTGGACACATCAGTGCATTCTGTCACAGGAAAACTAAAGTGTCCACCTAAACTTAAACATGAGCCAGAAGAGCATCAGTCAGTGAATCAGTGATGTGAGATCACAAAACGTGGAAAAGTTCAAGGGGTGTGAATATTTTTGCAAGGAACTGCAAACTTTGTAAACATCAGTGGAGAAAATATGTTTCATAATAGAGAAAATGTATGAAAACATAGAAACATTTGTTGGTATTATTGGAAGAGGGAATCTATGCAACATTCAGATCTGCTGTTTGTCTTTTCTCTCACTCTTTAATAGATTTAGGAAAACCACAAATAAAGACATTACAGTTCTTGATCATATTTTTTGGTGGCACACTGACATTTTCTCCTTTTAAACATCACATTTATTGGAAAACAAAACATTCAGTCAACACAAGACTTCACAGAACTTCTTTAAGTCAGAAAGAAAAAAAAACTTAACGTTAACAAACAGGAGAGACTTGATGCAAATGTTATCCTTTCACTATTTAAATGACTACAAAAAATCAAAAGGATGTTCAATCTCCTTCAGCTTTTAAGCGTAAACCACAGAAACAGATATCTAAATTCCAAAGCGATTGCTGACTTGGAGAGAAACTGCAGCGACTACAGTGTAACAATGGCAGACTCAGTCTTCAATAACAATGTAAACTATTCTGGTCCAAGGGCATGCAGATACAGAATGCCTTCAATAGCTTAAGCTGCTGTTTTCCCCAGCATTCCTCAGTCATGAACATTTCATTTCATTGCTGCAGGCCTTCATCTGCAGCATTTCTCTCTATTCACTTGCTTCTATAAACACTAGGTGAATTTTAACATCGCCTCCATCCCTTTGCCTTGTTGTGATGCTAGAGACGCCGTCAAACAGATGGAGACGGCGGTGGCAGAGGGGGTTTGTGTCCCTGAGCCCACTGTAGTAGGGGGCCAATCTGCATCAGGCAGCGGGACTGACAGAATAAGGCCATGAGAGGAGGGTGGAGGGGTGGGAGGAGATGCCACTAGGCTCTGTGCAGAACTGGACACCATGATGCCACCTGCTGCCAAACACAACTGTGATGAGCGTAGCTGCTCATTGGTTAAAAGTCCTGCTGGTTTTTCATTAAAATTTGTCTGGTTTTGGGAAGAGCAATGCAAGGACAGAGAGGAAGAAGTTAAACATGTAAAATTTATGTTTGGCACATTTCTGTACTTCCATTCGTGTCTCTATGTTTCTACAGACAGTCAAAGCATTTAAAAAACACTGAGCTGGTTTGCAGCACTAAGTTCATGTTTTTTAGTGTCTGGAAAATGACTCGTTTCAAAAACCTCTGCAATGTAACGTCACAAATCAGCAGCCACTGCCTGTTACCTGGCAACCCAGGCGAAGGCCAGCCCATCAACCTAAGTGGAGCTCCAGCATTTTGTCAGCTGGTTTTACTGCTGCATGCTGTACAATGGCTGCTGGAGAAGACACATGTTTTGTTGTTGACTTACCATCCAGAAAGCACTCGCTGCATTCTTGTTGGTTGTGCAGGAGGCCCGTCTTCTGCTTTTCAACGAGGTTGTATAGTTGCACATCTGTTTTAAGCTATTTTCAGGTGAGCATGTGAACACTGGGTTGGAGGGTGTGGCCCAGCTGCACCTCTTTTGTACTTACAGTGACAAGAGATCCTAAAACAGCTCATTCTGGCAGGACTGATCAGGCAAAAATCTCTTTATCTCAGAATGATTTTGAGCCAAAAATGTAATGAACATGTTTTTTTATCACCCATAGATCTAACCTGTTCAGGGAAGCATAATAGTCGCCTTTAGATCAGCCATGACAGAAGATTACTTCAACATTTCTGCCGCATTTTCTTAGAATTAATTTTTACTTGTGCAGGATTCATTACATTTCATGGTGTTGCATTATGCTTATCATTCATATCACGAATGAAAAGCTTTGATTAGCAGTGGTGTTCCACTGATCATGTCACCTTCTAACAAGCAGCAGTGATTTCAGTAAAATGACACAAAATCAATCAGCGAACTGACTCCCCTTCTTCGCCCTTGTGAGTCCCACTCTCAGGGTCTTTCTGCCTTTCCCTTTCCCTCAAGGTGTCTCAATCAGACAACAACCGCGACTGTCTGTTGTTGTCAAAAGACATTTCAATTTGGCGGCCCTCCCTGGAGTCCAGGCAAATTAGCACTTCAAAGAGCCCAGGTCTCTCCTGGTGGGGTAGGCCCTCCATGCTTTCTCCTCCCTCTCCTCCCTCTGCCTCCTGCTCCGGCTGCTTAGCAATGCAGATGAGGGCCCGGCCTCCCCGGGAGCCTGCCTGTCCCTCGATGCTAAACTAAACTCTGTGCAGGAAGGATGAGAGGGCGCTTCGTTGTTCCTCTGAACAGGTCTGAGGCTTTCATTGACTGACGGGTTGATGACAGACACCTAAATAATGTCAGAATAAAGATGGAGCTTCAGGTTAAATTTGCATGGAGGCATAACTTTTGTCAGGTTGCGGAAAGAGTCCGCCGTCCTTTTTCCTGGTCGCATTAATCTTTCCACAAAACTTTTATCATTTTATTTTTGTGGCGCCACCAAGAAAGGAGCAAAGAGACGACGGCAACAAATAAATAAATACATTCAAATCAAAACAAAATGCCACAAAGAATATTTTATTGCTTATTTTTCAATTTGATTATACTCAACAATTGCAATTGTTTCCACTCAAAAAGGCACAAAAAAAGGGATTTTGGAAAAACCTGAGACCCGAGTCCATAACAGCACGTTACCCTCTTTTAAAGACATAAATATGGTTTCTTAATCTACTCTGGACCAAAAATAAAATATCTACTTTTTGTTTTAGTTTTATAGTTCATTCATATGAATATGCAACCACTTTGAAAACATTTTGGCTGTAATGCAGGAAAACCCAGACATTTTTCTCTCAGAACATTTATTATTATTTTATCATTTCCTTTCCTCTGTGTCTGTTGCTCAATAATGAATATTTGCTTCTCACAAAAGACACATCAGTTTAGTTTTGTAAGCCACTAATTTGGAAACAAGCCCAGCATGCATCCATTTGTTCTGTGATTCTGTAGCTTTAGTTTTAATTTGAGATTGTGAAAATAACAGCGTCCTTCAGTTACAAAGCAAAACTTCCTACTACTTCTGACAGCAGCCATTAAATGGCATTCAATCAACCAGCAGCTGCAATCAATCTTTTGACATTTAAGCCTCTGCTGCGCTTTGTTCACAATTCTGTTTTTATTGGTCTGCAGTCTACTTGGAGAAATTATAAATAGTTTCAGTTTAAATTGTTTTATTATTGTGGAAAATAATCTTTAGCCCTTCAATTCAATTTATTTATATAGAATCATTTCACTGCCTTCTGAAGACACTTGGTGGCACAAATAAAATGTTATTTCAATTAAATTATATTCCAGCTGATGAAGTAACCCATGGTGTTTTGCTGTTTATATGAATTATTTTGAGAAATGCACTTACTGCTTTAGTAATATTGAAAATGATTAGAGAAATGCACCTAAGAAAATGAGACAAACTGTAAAAGACTTAGTGGAAACTGTTTTAGCCGAACCGCTGAAGCTAGCGTGTACAGTCTTCCTTATCGCCACTCTTAGCTCTACATCCAATCCTGGATTTACTACTTAGCAGACGGCAGTCAATAGTCAAGTAGCATTGCACTTAGTCAGTTTTCCAACTGCATTTTCTTTTGAAAAGATAAATTTTCTGCAAGACATTTGCAGCTGCGTTCCACAGAAATGTCAGTGAATTGTTAAATCTGTGAGTGGGCGGGTGTCCACTGCATTATAAATGCTACTGTATGATGTATATCTTATTAAGTTGGTAACGAGTAGCGTCTCACTTTTTGTCACAAAGGCCTTTTCTTATCTACCGACTACAGGTGTGGATGACTAAATTTCTCTTAACCACTCTTCATTCAAGTAGGTTATTCAGGTAAAGTGTCTCTTTTTCAGCAGGACGTAGTTCTTAGTTTGGTTAGTTAGTTCTTAGAAGGACAGAAATACAGGTAGATGGAGATGAGGACTGTAATGAACTCTAATACCAGGATTAGGGGTTAGGGTTTTGACCCTGTTGGTGCCTCTACCAAAAAACCAGAAGAGTTGTTATTGAGTCTTTCATCAGGAAAATGACCCAGAAGACCAAATCAACACAGAAACGGTTTAACAGACTTGACTTCCTTAAATCGTCATCTTTGTTCTCTGATCTAAAATCTTACGGGAAGCTTTTGGGGTCTAAAATATCAACTGCATGGTTGAAATGTTACAGGAAAAGGCCTCCTGCTGTCTGACTGATAGACGTTTTATTAAATATTAAAAAGATGTAATTGTCGACTTTGTTGATAAACAGCTAATTCTCACAAAGAGATTTTATCCCCACTCAATTTGATTTCTGTAAATTATTTCAGTTTGAATTAAATTCACTTCTCCAACAACAAATGAATCTCTGAAGTCTTTCCACCTTGTTACCAGAGGTAAAACATAGAGAGATGAGAGATAAACCCAGAGTGTTTCAGTTTCACAGGTTTTTATTTTCCTTTTTTCATTTCCTGGAATGGTAATCTGGATCATCTGGACTCCTGCGCCTCATTTGTAAATAAGCCTCTGTGAGAATTTCATCCCCTGAAGCCGAACACAGAGTGCACTAAAACCCAACCTGCTCACACGCTGTAAGTCACCGTGGATAAAGACATAAGCTGAGACTTTACGATGCGAAATAAAATATAAATGGATGGATTAAGTGCCGCACAAAGACATGAAGTGAGGAACAGGCGTCCTTAACGCAGTGAGGAGATTGATTCGTGTTAACAGAGATTTGAGTAATGCGTCAGCTGTTCCGCTTTGTAAGTTTTGGTTCTGCCAACTGAATGAATGATGACAGTGTCTCTCTTTGGCTGTGATATTGTTGAGACTGTAAAAGTGACATAAGTAGACATTACTGAGCCTGGCATAGAGCTGACACACCATCATCTAAATCCGATTGACCCTTCAGAGTCCCGATGCATCACCACTGGGCCTTCATGCAGCTGCTGTGCTGGGGACAGTCTGAAAGATTTACTGAAGAAGATTGAGGATGTTGTAGGACAAGAGAAGTGGTAAATTTTAATGGAATCTTCTGTGGAGATTTGTGGCTGGAGGTTTCAGTGATGGAGACTGAGAGTAGGGGTTCTGTGTCAGGACAACAAAACCTGGAGCCAGATTTGGATCCAACAGATGTTACTGGAACCAGAGAGGAGAGGAAGACGAAGATGACAGATTGAAGAGGAAAAATACAGAGTCTGCAAAGTTCTCACACTCATTTTGTCACATTACAATCACTCACTTTACATTTCTCTACGTAAACTTCTATTTGATAGATCAACACAAGGAACTGTGAAATAAAAAAATATATGGATTTCTAAATTTTTTGTTGACAAATATCTGAAAAGTGTGGCATGCATTTGCAGTCAACCACCTGTGAGTTTACTGCAAAAACACAAACATTTATTATTATAAATGCAAGTCTGTTAAGCATGGGTTTCTTCATCAGGTTTGCACATCTACAGATGGATTTTTTATGTGTTCTTTGTAAAAAAAGCATAAGTTCAGATAGTCTGGATGGAAAGCATCTGTGAAGATCTCAGAATATTATTTTTCCTGTTTTCCTCGGTGCTCCATGAGGAACTATTAGAATCACACAAACATATTGAAGCTATTCTTCAGAAGTGTAAGTGGAAAACTGGAGTCAGAAGGCCAGTTTTCATAAACAATAAGGGGTAATTCCTCATCTGCCCAGTTTTCCTTTTTCACTGTTGGGACTTTATGATATTCTTCCTTCATTTTATGATGAAACCAACGTTTCCATATTTGCTCTATTTGCTCTGTATTTTCACTTTAAGCTGCTTTCTTCCATTCACTATGTCAAACTCATTTTCTTTTTGGGCCATGTCAAAACTCTTAAAGGGTCACTTGTGTCAGCATGTAATGATAAAACCCATTAAAATGTTAAAATATCAATGAATAGCTGTTTCTTTTCCAGGATTCAATAAGTCAATAATTAAATAATATTGAACATCTTTTCACACTGATCAGTCCATCCAGGGTTTTGTGAAAAATCACAGATTTTATGGTGCTAATTTAGAAATATTTGTGAGGATTTTTTACAATATTTGTGCTAATGTATGATTAGAAATGTGACTTTTTGTTTATAATTATGCACTACTTCTTTTTCAACAAAAAAAAAACCCATGGAGTTTGTGGTTGAAATGTGAAGAAAGGAAGTGGCGGTGATGAGAGCTGAAGGGATGACCAGTCCAACAGGTCGATACATTAACTCCATCCTGCTTTAATCTGGATGAATTGTTCATTATTTCATATTATTCACACATCCATGCTGGGTCTTTGCCATATAATAACGTTTTTATGCTGTTTGTGGGTTTTGAGAGAAAAATCAATGCTAAAATCTGTTCTGAGTGGCTCCATAGTTGTTGCATAAACTGTGAGCATGAACACACACACAGGATCAAGCTGACCTACCGACAGGCCTGAGAGTGAAAATGAGTCGTGAGAGCGTGCTGAGTAACAAGCTTTGCAGCAAATTGGGTCGTTGCTGTAATTTATCATTTCTTGTATTTGGGTTTTTTGTGATTTCCACCAGTCTGCGCTCGCTAGGCAGCTGTCGGTTTTCTTGCCAGACCTGTTTTTTTTTTGTTGGCAGGTACACAAAGAGCTTTCCAACAGCTTTAATTTGGTGGACTTGGACTGTTAATTATCACACATCTGACAGGCTTCAATTGCCATTGTTCACTTTAAAACAGAGCCTGCATTTACAAAGCTGATCACTTCCAAACCTGCCCCTTTCTTCAGCACAGACTGTTGTGTCTGAGCGACGCTGGCTGTGACAGACACTGTAGTGACAGGAAGTCAAAGTTAAGCCTTGTCATTCTTTACAGTGTCAAAGAAATTTCACCTTTTATCTAACGTGTTGTCACTGAACACCTTTAATCCAGTCTGATGTCTTCTCTGAACTCTGCTCAGTTCAAGTCTGTTTTCAAGTCCTCTGACATGCTGAGACACACACACACACACACACACACACACACACACACACACACACACACACACACACACACACACACACACAGAAGAAAAGTTGACGTCAGTCTGCAGTGGGCAAACTAACGACGTCTAAATACGAATACAGGTGTGTGGTAAAGGCAGACACAAATGCACGAGGAAAGTTGATGGAAAAGATAGGGAAGAAAATTGCGAGGCTCTGGTTGTGTATCTGAGTTTCTGGGCTTAGAGCGACGCCATGCTGTGACGGAATGGTAGAGAGGAGATGTGAGAGCTGTCAAGCCGTTTCTAGCTCTTTTTTTACATTTCCTCTGTTTCGTCTGTCTCTATCCCTCTCTCCACAGCTGAGGTGTGATCTCTCTCTCCCTGAGTGCCGCTCCGCAGCGGAACTGATGATCAGACGTTGGCATGGGAAAGCTGGGCTGCAGCCTTGTACAGTGGGAGCTCTGACCTCCTGCTTCCCCCTTCCTCCTCCTCCTTCCACCTCCTTCGCTCTCCTTTGCTACAGTGATAAGAGACGAATGAAAGGCCTTCCTCTGCGCAAATTGTGGGAAATCAGAGATAAGTTGGACACTGAGGCAGCTGCTGGGCCTTCTGCAGGGAACAGGGAGTTCTCAGACGGGAATAATACTGTTGTGCACTAGTGGGGAAGGTTGAAAAATATGTTTTTGCATATGTTCAAACAGCATCGCTTTATTCTGTGTCCCTGACTGTGCAGAATGTTGATTTTATGCTACATTAGCACTGATTTCCACTTTGAATCCAGTTCGTTCAGAGGTTTATATCCACTCATCTTCAGCGTAAATGTCACATTCGGTTAAAGTTTTTAATGATTTCTTTCAACAGATTCTTTTTTAAAATAAATTATTTAACATCATCCAGCTTTGAGAATTAATTGCACATCTTTTTTTTTCAGATTTACACTGAGTCAGAATCATACACCTCAGTACACACACACACACACACACACACACACACACACACACACACACACACACCCAAGTTAACTAAAGCAAACAAAATAACGAAAACTGAAACTGAAACAAACATTTTTGTTAACTAAAATAAGTAAAAACAGTAAATAATGGGTGAGAACTATAACTAACTAGAACTGTGTTTCTAAAACGAGCTAAAATATGCTAAAACTATATATTTAATATCTTTTGTTTTGTGAAATGTATTTATTTTTCCTGCACACAATCCTTACTTACGCTGGTCCACTAAATGGTGACACCAAAAGTTGGGAGAAAACACCAGAGTTAGTTGGTTGTTCAGCAATAAACTGAATTTATTTTTGAAAATTGTATCTTCTGTTTAGTATTCATTACCGTGTTGATGTATATTTAATCACAACACAACACTTTGACATTTGAATTAACAAAAGAATGAAAAAATATACAATCAATACAAATGTAACTGAAACCAGCAATATATTTAACTAACAATAAGTAATAAAAACTATCAATCACACTCTAAAAACAAATCAAAACTAATTGAATTAGATGAACAAAAAGACACCAAAAATAATAAAAAACAGAAAATCAAGTTTCTTAACCACATTTTACATCTGGTTGGCCAAGTTCCTTTAACTTGTTCATTTTCTCCAGTTCAGCTCAGCAACATTAAGCTGGATGAAATTTGCTGCTTTGCCACAATGATGAGGAGCAGAAGTCAAGGCGGGGCTTTAAATCTAGAAACAGGAACTAACATTAAAGTGTGGCGGTGACGGCATCATGCTGTGGGACTGTGTTGCTGCCATTGTGTGTGTGTGGGATACTAATGTACACAATTCATCAACATCTCATCACATCAACACTGACATGGTTGGAACTGGGATGGACTGGAGGTGCCAACAGTAGTGTTTTGGATGTGATAAAGCATGCTAACATTAAGAATATGCAATAACTCATTTTAATTTGAACTCTACTAATTCTGTCCAGAAATATCCAACATGAATCACAACAAGATCTTAATGAAAAATGTGATTTATCTGCAAGAAAGTAAAACCAAACACAAGTCAAGACTGGTTTTAAAATGAATAAATTTGCTAAAAATACTCTTCAGACTGATGTGAAACCCTCAAATTCAACTCTGCTGAAAATTCATGTCTGTGTTTAAAAGCTGAACCTGACTTTTAATCAGGCTTACTAATCAATCTGGACTGAAACGATCCTGTCAGAAAGACTGATCAGACATCTGCTGTGACAACAAACATTTAACCAAATATGACCGGAGGTGTGTGCACACATTTGATCTGTGTGCATTTTTTATGTGTGGTTTAGAGAAAATCAATAGTAAAGTCAAATTCGGATTCCCGATTTTAATTTTTAATAACCTTCAAAGTTCTATGTTGAATTATTGGCCAAGCCTGGAAAAACACTATCAAAATAAATGATTCCGTCTCCAAAATTAATATTTTGTGAGCATTGTTGTATTTGATGCAGCTCCTAATATGTCATAGCGGTAGAAAAACGGCAACTGTTTGATTGGATTGAACCAAAACACAGGTCAGGGCGACCCTTCGCCGAGCGAGCTGCCTCAGCCTTGACTTAATATCTCTGATTTGGAGGGAGGCAGTGTGGGAAAAAAACAAACAAACTGTAATTTATTTTCTTCCCATATTTTTTTCTTTGAACAAAGGAGCGGGCAAAGTAATTACTAAAGTTGGAAGGAGTTGTAAATCCAATTTTCTAAAAGGAAAAAAGGAGAAATGGCCTTTCAAATGTTTGCATTTGAGAACAAAGGCGAATAGGTGGGAGTGATCATTTGTACGGTTCAATTAGCAAAAGTAAAGAGTTTGTCATGGGAGGCTGCACATTAATCTCACTCGTATGTTAAGTAAATCCAGGTTAAAGAACATAAAAGTCAGCACAAAAACTCACTAAAAAAGTGCAAATGGATTCCACCTCTGCACCTCTGCGTTGCTCGCATGCCGAATTCAACCTGGTTTCACCTCTTTTTCCGTCCCACAGTTTCCAAGGTTGCCGTCGTTGTAAAGGGGAGTGTAATGAGCTGCCAGTCAAAGGGCCTGGGTTTGATTCATGGTTAGCTTCCAGGGACGACAGACTTATTTCTCCACTGAAACCTGAGAAGCAGTGACAGCTGATGCATGCAGAATAAGAAACAAACAAGACACATTTACATTGCCATGGCTTTATTTTCCCATCCCCAAGCTGCCGCCGTCTATTCAGTTTGACAGAAAATGTGATTATCTGCCCCTCATGTGGTTTGTGATGGAGCAAAAAAGAGACGCGCTGCAAGTAAGTGTGTTCGCTGGCTGCTGCAGAGAGGCGTCTGCGCTTCGCTCCGCTCCTGCCTGCATGTTCCTCCTGTGCGCCTGACACTTTGGCTCCTTATTAGACACATCACTTCCTGCTGGGCAGGCCAGGTGTTGCTGTGCCTGTCATAGATACGCCTCCAATCAGGGAACCGCGACAGCACACGCACGTAAAATCGTGGTTTTATTAGAGTGCAGATGTGATACATTTATCAGTTCTTCTCTTCTTCGCCGAGGAGGCGTTAGATTGTGGTCCGAAGAGGTGAAACTCAAACTCCAGTGCCCACTTTGCAGCTAATAGCTGTTCACACAGTGAGAAACATCGAGCCCATGAGGACAGGTGTGAATGTGCTGTTCGCTTTCCCCGCACCAGGCGTAAAAAAAAGGTTGGAAATCCAAATACGACTGCATCTTTTAACATGTTCATTCAAATATACCAAAAACTGTTTCTGTGAATTGCAGCATATTAGCTTTGGCTTAGCAACGACTGTAATTTATGTCTTTGGACAAACTAAAACTAGAAAGTTGAAAAAAGAGAATGTTTCAAAACACTATATTTTCTTTTTTCTGTTTTATTACAAATGTGGCCACTATAAAATAATATGAATATTTAATATAAAAGTTCTCAAAAACACAAGTTTAGACTCAATTCATTAATATCATAACTTTAGATTTGTGACTTGACTTGGACTTTGACACCAAAGACTTGGGACTTGAATCAGACTTGGAAGTTATTTGAAAAAGACATGAAAGAGATTTTAGTTTTTTTTATCTCTCTCTTTTTTACTCTTTATTCAATGTTACATGACTCTGTGTTTCTGTTTTTAATGATGTAAAACACTTTGAAATGCCTTGCTGCTGAAATGTGCTATACAAATAACATTTGATTGATTGATTGATTGATTGATTGATTGATTGATTGATTGATTGATTGATTGATTGATTGATTGATTCACCCCAAATTTAAAGTTTAAAACACATTTTCAAAAAGTGCAGAATTAATGTTCTCAGCTCATTAATTCATTTCACTCTTTCTGCATCGTCTCTCTTTATGCTCTGTATGTATCTGAGCTGCAGCAAACTAACTAGATTTAAATATGTATATATATATAAAGGATTTGCACTGCCATTCAAATATAGCTGATGTTTTATTTTAAAGTAAACAACAACAAAACCCTTGTCTAGATTCCAGAATACTAAACTCTTTATCGGACACAATGGTGGTCAAAGAAAGTACAAATCACAGGAGATAAAAACAACAGATTCATAAAACTTTGTTACTACTTGAACTGTGCAGGCGAACAATTACTTTATTGCTTTATTGTTTTATATTGCAGAGAAACAAAGAAGATGTATGTAATGCTTTGCACAGCTCTGACCCGTGTGAGATGGGCTTCGCGTTGGGGAATCGGATTCATTTGCATATTTTTAAAATGCTGTAACAGCCAGAGTAAACACAAAACCACCGTAGCCTGTTTGCCATCCAGCTAATTATCTGGACCGTCTTCTTGGAATGATTACAAATATCTCTGCATGTTCCCAGAGGAGCAACAGCTTAAATAGTTTTACTTCAGAGTTTGTCTGTTTTTTTAACTTCTGTAATTATTTCTTTATTTTTTAAATGTTATTTCAGTCCAGTTCATGATTATCTTTAATTATAACCTCTTGAGTTTTGGGCTTAGGCCTTATTAACCATGTAAAATTCATTATATCTCCACTTCACAACCTGCATCCTCTACATTTATTGGCAGCTGTAATCTTTGGAGAAATGACGTGTTGGAAAGCAGAAAAGACAGAATTTCAACATTTTCTCTGAGTTTCTCTTGATCATTTTGCTGAGAAACCCATTTTGTGGCAGATGAGTCAGACACAAAACGGTTCAGCAGTACAGAACAACACAACTGTCACTTAAACGTGTATTTCATTTTCATTTACAGATTAATTCAGATGCCTCTGCAGTGGCAGCTGTTGCCGTAAAAACAAGCAGGTTTCCTGTAGGTATCTACTGGACAACCGTTTGGATTCTGTCTTTAGCTGTACTGACTGGACAGCCAGGAAACCAGCAGAGAAGCTGGAAGGAAGGATTTCATGTTTGGCCACAGACTTTTCTTGCCAAATTAAAATACTGGGGGGAGACAATCCAAGTCTACATGTTATCGCACTGCTAAAGTATGCTGAAATACTTTAAAATTTACAACCGAAAGAATTCGACTAATCTCACATCCAGCAGGGGAACACTTGACAGATTCATAGCTGCTGTGTTTAACGTACCCTTTCTGCAATAAACTGCGTCCCTGAAAGTGTCTGCGGATGCCTCTGGCTGATTGAATTTAAAGTGCAGCAGACACAGCTTTATCATCTGAAGTGTGTGTTTGTTTTAGATTACTTCCCAAACCAGATGGTGTAAAAAAAAACATCAACCTCAGTTTAGCAATTCCAAGACACTTCTTTCCCACACGAGGACCAGAGAAGATTGAAGAGCAAGTGTGAAATTGTATGTTTGCAACAACAGTTTTTGATGTCAAATTCCTCAAGAAACAGTCATAATCTTGGACTCCGCCGTCTTTCACTTCAAGGAGACGAGTTGTGCTTATAAATAATCCTTGCTCTTATTTGCTGAAGCTGCTCCAAGCATCGCAAGAATGAAGAAACCGCTGTGAGGAGAAATATTTCTGTCCTCTGCTCCCTCTTTGTTTCTCCTTAATTGACTTTTTAACAAGGCTGTGTTCAGGCTGACCAGCAGCCACCCTTCATTTCCAGCTGCTACTTACACACATGTTCACTTCTTTTATTGGCTGGGGTGGGGGAAGTCATTAAAATTGGACCCACGCAAAACGCTCCCCATTTCTGCATCAATGAGCTATGAGCATAAAATGAACAACATGTTTATATGAATGATAATGCCGACCCCTGGGTTTGCTTCCTGGGGAGGTCAAAGCCAATGAAAACACTCTGGGGTGTAACTGAAAGCAAGAATCTGCACCAAGAGCAATATTTGGAATAGTAATCAAGCAAACGGTTGTAAGAGCTAAAGCTTTCACTTTCCTCTTGTGGCTATTGAGAAATGAATCAGTGCTAAAAGAAATGAGTCGATCCATCTTTCTATCTATTGATCCCCACATCAACTTACTCCTTTGGATGCAGGGAAGTAGCAGGAAGTAGCAGCCCAGTTGTCGTTCTGGCAAACTGAAATGCAAACACTTCCACAACAAAGTTCCCGATTGGCTCCAGCATGTAGTCGAATCTTTAAATGTATTTTACCGTCATAAACTGTGTTTCCATTACAAATGTGGGCAAAACCTTTTACATCCATGCATATCCATGTTAGCAGTTGGACTGTTGTCACAATAGAAAAATAAAACTGATTTGTTGTAGCAGAAGAGGTAAATCTGGGAACTCCAGATTTTATATTCTAAAATATGTTGACAGCTTTCTGCAAATTATTCTAAAAAAAATTAATATGAAAATACCAAACAAGAAAGAACCTTCCTCACATCTCCTTGGTTTTACTGAATAACCCCAGAAAGCAGGAAATGGAGATGTTGTGTAAAAACACAAAAACTCTCCAGATCTTAACTAAAGCAAATCAAATCTTTTCCTAAGCATGAACCAGGTTGTTATTCTCTCTGTAAAATTTGTAGTTATTCCAAAAGCAACAGAAATAAAACAAAACAGATACATGGAAACATCCTCAGACTAAGAAGTGAGACCAGCAAAAAGAGCAGCACACATTTTCTGATGCTTTTTGCATTTCAAATAATCAGAATTTCCACTTTCCATGATACAAAGGGCTTTCTGTTAGGTAAATGTACCATGGTTTAACCATTAAGAAGCTAGAAATCCTGCATTTCAAAGATTCCTGTTTTCAACTGCATAGTGGTTTGAAGCCCTGCAGGAAGAAAGTCCTGGGTTCAAATTCCTCCACAAAGTTTGCATGTTCTCCCCATGCAGCCATGGGTTCTCTCTGGCTTCCTCCTGAAGTCCAAAACCTTCTGTGACTCTTCAAAATGGGAAAGATGAACAAGATGCCAAAAATGTAATTCTTGCTAAAGTCAGAACGATAATTAAATCCACTCCATTCATAGTTTTCTAGCCCTGCAGAACCGCGTCACCGTTGGTGCCTTTCAGATGAAGTTGTTCCAGGCTGATCAATGTGCAGCTAAAAAGATTCATAAAGACAATTAAAAACATTTCTGTCCCACTAAATGTGCTGAAACTTTAAGTGGGACCTCACTGGATGCGTCAGCAGAATACTGATATAAAAACACGACTAGATCAGCTCAGAAACGGTTCAGCAGGCGCACAGTCTTCTGTCATGACTGTCTGGATCACATAAAGAGGATTTTTACCCAAACTAAATAAATGTGCTCGAATTACTCTGTCAGTGTTTAGAGGCAACAAAGAAGAAATGTTGCCTGATGTAATAAAAACAATGCCATCATTGTTCAGTTATTCAGCAGGACATTTTCATAGTCAAAAGTCTGCAAATTGTTAATATTGTTGAACAAAAACCGTATTTTCAACCTTAAAATTTTTTTTTCTTACCTTAAAGTGTCATTTGCACACAGATAGAAGATGTAAATGCAGCAGAAAAATGCTTTGCAAAGTCTATTTGTAACTAACCACAGCTTGTGCTTTAGGAAGTTAAATTGATTTACCACTTGAAGAACAAAAAGGTCAACAAAACCAGGATGGAGGAATTATTAATAATTCTCACAGCAACGTCTCAGCTGAGGGAGGATTCTTCAGTAATGTTATTGCAATCCAATCTTTATTTTAGAAAAATTATGAAGCTTGCAGACATGCTCTCTCCTTTATGGTGCTAATTATATGGGCATCCCGGTGCATGCCTTCTTTTTCTTTGTAATGCTTTAAAACTGCTGCTAATCTGATAACACTAGTTACTAACATGCATTAAAACAACAAAGGATGAGGTAAATAGCTAATTTACATACTGGTGCATCATAAATAAAATGGTAATTTGTAGGAAAGAAAGGGAGGAAAAGTGTTAATGGACAGAATACAAGGTGCTGATAGGAGTGAATGGAAAAAACAATGTATTTAGTGGATTTTAATCGTGTTTTAGGAATCCTAAAATATTTGATGTGAAAGTTTTTGTCCTTCTTTTCCAGCTTCTGAGTTCCTGGGTTTGGTTTATTTACCTGTTTGAGCTGTCACAAGCCGGCTGGAGTAGCAGCCCCCCGAAGGCTACGTTCACTTTACTGAGGACTTCTAGGGGACCGGGCTGATGTTATCGCTCCCTCTGAAGTCTGCACTATCCCTTTGAACACACTTTATCTTCCCATCTTTTTCTCTCCTGCAAAGTGCAAACAGAGCAGCACAGACACTCGGCTTTGAAATTAGTTAGCTACAGGGTAACGCTCAAGTCCCCGCTAAAGCACAATTCATTTTAAAAAACGAAGGTGCATGCTCTGGAAATAAAACTCCCATCCAGTCCCTGAGCTTGAAACAACAAAATCCAGATGGAGATGCATGAAAAATTAGAGACAAATTGCCGTCTTACCTCCTGACGTGCTGCACAAGGAAGCGCAGAGACGGAAAACAAGTTATTGAAAGCATCACACTCTTGCTGGAATCCCAGATGACACTGAAAGCTGGATGCATTTGCTGGGTTCCTCTTCTCCTTTTCTAGGGCTGTAAATAGCATTTGTGTGACACTTGGCTCCTGTGGGCCCAGGATGCTGTAAACCAGCACTAAAATATGATCCTCTCTGCCACGGCTGTGAACTCCGACTTCTGTTGTTGTGTGACTGTTGACGAATCAGAGCGGGGACTTGGGGTTTTGCACCCAAAGGAAATATTGCAGAGTGAAATGCCTTCTGGCACTTTTCCGCCAGCCCTTGATTTGAATAGACAAGAGCTGCTGGGGAGGATAGAGGGATAAAAGAGGCTGAGGGAGAACGGTGACAGGAGCTTCAAGGAAAGACACAGAGTCTACAAGATGGGGAGATGCTGTGTAGTGTGGGGTTACACTGGGAGAGGAAGATCTCACTGGGTAGGTCACAAGAAAGAAAAACTATTTCATGCTCTTACTCAGAATAGCAACAGTCACCTAAAGTTTTAGTTTTCAGTTTAAACCAGCAGCGTCCTCCTCGTGTTGAGATAAACGTAAAAAACAACTTCTAAAATTAATCTTCACTCTCGTTTAAGGATTTATCTAAAGCTAAAAGGCGGCTACACAAGCAGCAGAAAACCACCAGGCTCACTCCAGCTTCAAAACTGGAATTTGCAGAAAAATTGTAAAAATGTTGCATCTATCGTTGACTTTCTATAAGCGATAGTTTTCTATCAAAATCTGTTTCCAAAATGACCATTAAGTTGAATCGGAGTATCCACCCTTTCTCCAGCACTGCATAAAAAATATCAACGTGCCAACACATGAAAATGGACGGTCACATTTAGAAACGGGTCGTTCTGGAGAAGGACATGGATGAGTGACTGAGGTCCGGCTCTTCTCCATCTGAAACAGCGCGGCACATTTTCCAGATCAGGAGTCACAAACCTGTGATTATTTTAACCTGGAGAGCAGCAGAGTTGGGATATAAAAGTATTTGGGAAATTAAACTCAAAATACCTTCATACTGTTGTATTTATCATATTTTCAAGGAACAAATTACAGATTTGTAAAATAAAAACATAATTTTATCATCGCTGACATTGTTAAGTAATTTTGGGACACACCTCTCACACAGAAAGACAATTAAGAAAAAGTGTTGGTTTTACATGATTGTTAGTTTTTATTTGGCCTTTATCATTATAAAATATGTGCTGATGTACGCAGATTACATTATTAAATCAAATCAATGACGCTAAGTTATGGTTAAATCAAATAAATCCTGAACCACCTCCTGAAGAGGTCAACAATCTCAGCATCAGATTCTTTTTACCACACGTGTCGCCATGTTTTTTTTTTTTTAGAAAGAGCACTTAACTAAAAGGACTGAGATCTTCATTTTTTCAAAATCCTTTTATGTTTTTGCCCAACACCTCAAAGGATTAATCAGGGCTTTTTATAATTCAGCTGCAAATAGGCAGACGAGTCTCCTTCTCCTCCCTTTGACCTGAATGCAGCAGCAGCCGTCCTCCCTCTTTAGAAAAGGCTGCAGTGGGATCAGATCAAACACATGCCCTCTGTGCCCGAGGCAATGAAAAATAAACCAACAAACAAATAAATAAGTAATCACAAAGGACGTACAACACAAGGAGCCTTTAAAACAAGAGCAGAACCTCATTTATCAGAGCGGTTCATGTTGTTTCGGAGTCTTTTGTGTTTGGGATAATCCTGCACATTCTGGGAAACACATCAACTCCCTGATCTCATTAGATCCCTGGTTGTTGTGATTTTACTGATTAAGAAAATTGCAAAAAGGCTGGAATAAGTTGATTTTTGTGCATACCATTATATGAGTTATTCCCTACAGGTCGGTTGCATTTAAACCAATAAGATCAGCCTGAAAACACCTCATTGTTTCCTTGGCGATGCCCTTGGTGGAAACATATTTTTTTGGGAAAAGCAACAAATTAAAAAACCTCGGCATTGGAAAAACATTTAGATTATTTTAAATGCTACAAGTTTTTAATCAATAAAGCTGAAAGAGTATATGTATGTGTATAAACATCTTCAAAGGCACTTGATATTCTGCAGCATTCATGAGCGAAGAGGAGGAAATGGATTCCTATTGAGCTGCAGAAGGATTCATTGACGCGTGCAGTCCGCAGCTTATGTCTCTGCTGAGCCATGTCAATCAACTTTAATTGTGCATTAAGTTCCGCTTCCAACGTTGACTCGGAGGTCATTAATTCCCATCAAGGACAGTTCTGTGATAGACTCATGTCGCGCAAATACAGTGGCTGTTAGTTTGCAAAGAGCTTAGCAAGCAGCGAGCGTTCCTCGTGCTTTGATTCGATGCTAAGTGCTTCATCAATCACAATCCTAGACAGATCATTAGAGGCTCCTAGGATGACAAGAGCAGCCAAACTATCTACAGCAGATTGCTCCAGACCACCCCTCAAACCTTTAATTACATCCAAGGTTGGCAGTTATCAAAGACATGCAGTGATAAGTGACTCACTCAATAGGAGCCATTAGTTTGAGAAACTTGTTGGAGTCAGGGTTTTCACTGACTTGCATTGCAGAAGGTCTGAGGAGGCTTTTCATCATGTGGTGAGCAAAGGGAAACTTAAAGGGGCAGTGTTATGTAAAACTGACTTTTTTTAGCTTAACATCTCGTTATAATGTTATTCCATCATCGAAAATATATCTGGAGTGTTGCTTTTATTCTTTCATGCATTTTTGAGAAATATTTTAAGCTCTCATGGCAACCATTCAGCTGTGGAAAATGCCTGAGCTCCTTCAGACTAGCCAGCAGCAATTAGCAAACACCTGATGGAACTGTGCATCACCT
>NW_006800138.1:1091408-1205357 GCF_000485575.1 Poecilia formosa
TGTATATGACGATAAAACACAAGTTTTGTTCTTGCCTGCATCATCCAAACCAAACCAAATTCACTTTAAGCTCCAAAAAACTCACAGTTGAAACAAATGCTGCACATAACTGCAAACTAAAAACATACATCAAAATAAAAAACATAAATATAACGTGCATAAAAGATAAATCACAAACTAATTAAAACAAACAAGGTCAAACTAAGGCTCAGTGGGGTTGAAAACCAAAGAATAAAAATGGGTTTTAAGACGAGATTTAAAAGATGGCAGTGAACAAGCCTCTGGAGCAGAGAAGGTCCTGGTCCCTTCCTGGTTCCTCTACACCACAGCTGTCAAACTGAAGGCCTGGGGGCCAAATCCGGCTCGCCATAAGATTCTAACGGGACACAGAAATTCAACCAACATTTGTGTAGTTAATCTAATTAACAGTTTCTATCCGTACACTGCCAGATAATTTCATTTTAAGAAGTACTCATCGAATGCAGAGACAGCTGTTTATTAATATTTTATCAGTTTGTTCAGGCCCTTTATGATGCAGTTCAAACTGGAAATGAGTTTGGCTCCCCGGTCCCAGACACTGGTTCCTACAGGACTGACCTGAGGGGACAGAAGGTGTGATGAAAATTTTAAAATGAACTCCAGCCAGTGGAGAGAGAACTGGGGTGATGTGTTTTTACCTTCTGGAGTATCAGAACTTGTCACACAAAAGAATGTGACATCCTGCAACAAACACTCACAGTTAGGATTCTTGTTTCAATTATAACACAGTTTTGATACAACTTTTAAAAGCTCCCTGTTTCAAGAAGACTGTTTTCAAGATCACAATATTAAAATAAAATGTATTGCTACAGTTTTATGATTACTGGGGCTAAATGAGTTATTATTTCTTTTGTTCTCAATTTAGAATAGTTTTAAAAAAGAAGATTGTTTATGATGCACTAAATATGTTAGTATTTTATCATGTTATCATCCAGGAATCTGTTTAATAAACCATAAAAAAAACTTTACAAAGTCACTTGCTGTATAAACTGTTTCTATACAGATTAATTTATAAAAGAGCCAAAGTGTTGCATCTCTGCACGTGTAATTTTCTGGCAGTTTGGATCAGAGAAGTTGCTGTTTTGGATATTCAGCCTCATTCTGGAAATAAGACGATTCAAATGAACAATTAAAAGCCCAAAATTAAACTTGAGCGTATCGATAATGAGTGGATGACAGTTTCTGACCAAACAATACAATGAACTTTAAAGAATTCACTGAAATAATTTACCCAGCAGATTGTTTGAAATGCGTGCTGCACCTCTCAGTAAGCAAACCCAACATTCCTTCAACTCATAAGGACTAAAAGTGTGCTGCATACCAAACATTTTGTCTTTCTTACCCACCTGAGGAACAGAAAACACGGCTTTGCCATGCCAGCACCCTGGGAATGATCCGTAATGTGTGTGTTAATGTGTGTGGAATACTTCTGGTCGCTTTATCTCCCGGATGAGCAGCTGGGCTGCACATACCGAAGAGGAACATATCGGCCAAGGTCACAGAGTAACTCTCCCAGGCCCTTCACCTTTATCTGAAACAACAGGAGGGAGCACAACCAGACAGTCTGAACTCATCGTTCGTGTTGGGCGTACCCTGGGGTTCAAGTGCCCCCTGTTGAGCAGAGGAGAGAAAAGTCCCAGAGCAAGATTGTTTAAGAATGATTACATTTAGCTTTTACATTGTCATCACGCTAAAATTTGTCTACTCGTACAGTATAATTTTCCAAACTAATTTTAATCCTAAACCCCAGATCACCCTGCTGAACTAGACTCTTAATGTAATTACATTCAGCACATTTCTATATCGCCTGTGGCTTTGCACCCCCTCCCATGTTCAGCCCAGGATATGGATTCAGTGCAGCATCAATGACTGTTTGCCTTCGGGAGGGGAGCAGTGCTTATTCCAGCAGACAGAGCAGAGAGATCACATGAATATCAGATCCCAGTGGAGCTGTAGCTTTGGCTGCTGTTTAAAGTCTAATCAATGAAAGAAACATGACCCCTGTCTATTTGTTGTGGGAGACGACGACAAGCTGTTTCTGGGAAAACTGCATGCTTTGTGCAATTCAGGAAAGAGAGAATATGTGCAAAAAGCATCAATGCAGATACAGTGTCATTTGTAAATAATTTACAGGGCTGTTGGGCGTATGATTTAACGACAACATTTAACACCTGTGCAAATTGTTGAGCGACGCAGCAGCAGAATGCAACAGAAGCTCTTGCAGATTCCAGCTTGCTGACGGTGAAGATCTGACTGTAGCTGCAGGCGCAGGCCACCTTCAATGTCCAAAGCTATTAGTGATTCCTGTACAACTAAAGTGCTGCTCCAGGGTACCCATTTCCTTGCATTAATGTCTACCTTGCACCACAGCAAATCAAAGGCTTATTGTAATGCCGCTGCCCATTTCTCACGCTTCCTGAGTAACACCGGCTGCTGGGATCAGGCGCTTAGGAAATGAAAAGATAGGGAGGGAAAAAACACAAATTTTCCTGTACGTTTTAAAACAATAGTTTATTCGTAAGAACAAGAAGAATATCAAACAAGAAAGTAGGGCAAAAGTCCATCAGTTTAGCTAACTCATTTTCACTGCTATTTGACAAGCTAAATGCTTTCAGCACAGAAAGAAATAAACCTGAATGTTTTCTTTTGTAATTACAGTTTTTTGTTTTTTTTGTCTTCAGTGTGTAAATATAGAACTGTTTTGCTGAAACCGGATCACAAAAGTAATCAATAAGAGGATCCTGAAAGGACTTCCTTCATGTATGTGTAAAGTGCTGTTTCTTCTCCTCGTTGCGTCTCGGCTCGGTAGAGTCCGGTTTGTGACGTAGGTTTCTTATTGCCAGCTGAAGGTGCGCTTCACCATCCTGAAGAAGCTCCGGTTGTGTTCCCGCAGGTAGGAGCGAAGCTGCTGCAGGACGGTGCTGTTGACGGACGGGTGAGGACGTCCCTTAGACTCGTGCAGACACCGCTCCCGTCCGTCGCTCCGGATGCAGTAGAACCCTTTGGTCTGGTTGAAGTAGAAGTTGGAGGACACTATCCTCGGAGGCAGGTTCAGGAATCGCTCCACCTTCTGAAGCTCTGGCAGGGGGTCGTGGATCAAAGCATCCCCGTTTACGATGTGTATCTGTTCCAGGGGGAAGTGCTTCAGCCAGTTGCGCATATGAACGTCGTACAGACTCCTCTGGATCGCCTTGTAGCGGATGTTCAGGGCTCCGTTGCGTACCAGGAGGTTCTCAATGGCTTGCACCGGCTTGTGGTTCTCCAGTCTGTTGAAGTACACCTGGGTGTAGTCGGAGATCACCCGCTCAGTCGGGTCTCGCAAGATCAGCAGCAGCTTTATAGACGAGTTCATGGCGCAGATGCGTTCTGGTGCGAGAGGCGACGTAAAGTAACCCGGAGTTTTCTCTATCGTGATCTGATGAGGGTAGGAGTACGGCATGAGGTCCCGGTACCACTCCAGACCCTTAGCGTAGTTTTCATCCCAGTCAAAGAAGTGAACCTCGGTGGCAGCCACCGCGACCTCAGGGTGAATGTCAAGCATCTCCAGCAGCGCTCTGGTGCCCCCTTTTCGCACGCCAATGATGATGCTGTGTGGGGTCCGCTTGCTTGTTCCTGGCGGTGGGGATGAAGTCGAATCCTCAGAGACATTGACTGGTGGTACTGGATCAGGGTCTATGCTGTCCCGGGCTGAACCAAAGCCTGCCTTAATGAGCTCAGATGGGGCAGCATATGTCTGGAGAACCAGCAGAAGCAATGATACCAGAAAGGAAGCCATGGGGATGAACGGATGAGCGGACACTGGCGCGATAAAGGAGAACTAAGACAGCGGTTTAGCTGTGGACGAGATGTCGGCGCTCAGTGGGAACAGAAGCAGTCAGAAATGCAGACTTTCCCTGCTTTTGAATCTGAACCGGAGCGAGGAAAAATCATTGGCAGTCCGCAGTACATCTGTGGAGAGGAACAAAGACAAAAAGAAGAAGAAAAGGCTTTCAGATTTCAGGCATATGAAGCAGAATGAATGTCTTTATTATACTGAAATGGCACTTTCCTCATTCCCCTGAAAAAGCAATCCAGCCTTAAATACAATCCATGTCTATCATAAGTGTTGCGTCTCAAAGGGATAATCTCACATCGTCGGTCTTTTACTCTCCTCCCAGCTCCCTCCTCCCCCAACTTCACATCTGCTTTTTCCTCCTCACTCTATAAAGTCACTTTCAATTGATACTGTAATTTCTCTGGCTGAAAAACACTTAGCCAGACAGCTCATCAGAAAATCTGTCGGAGATATGCAAGTGTAGCTGAAGGCCAAAAGAAAAGTTTCCACAGCTAGGTGACTTTGATTTCCTATTCATGTCAAGAGGGATCAATAGCAAGGCAATGAAATTCAGCAAACAGAGAGGCTGAAGGATTTGGGCTGTTAAATATGAATTCTAATGGAGCTCCAGAAACCTTGGGAAAAATCTAATTCATCACCTTGGATCTCAGAGTCCAGATATGCTTCTACAGGGCTTCTTAAATATTTTATAATTTGCCTTTTCTGCCTTCAATAGACGCCTCTCAAAGAATTAATGCCAAGGAATTAACTTTAAAAACTGAAACGTTCCGATGGAAAACCGACTAGATGCCGATCACTGTTCTGGTCGAAACAACCGGGCCCAGCTACGCTAACACCTAGCTTCGACAGCAAAGGTCACAGAAAGGTCGTCTTTTCTTCCTGGGAACAGGGATGCACAACCAAGCAGACAGGCCTCCTTCCACCAAAATGCTGCCGAGAAATTGCCTACAAATCCTTGAAACACATTTTGAAAATGGGCCAGCTCAGGTGGAAATAACTTCAAATTTGGCTGGATTTTTAGAATAATTTGATTTATTTTCTGATGTTCCTGCGGGTAACATCCAACATGTGTTTGCAGGGCAGAAATTGAACATTCGCTAACGTTATTTCAAGGTTGTTTCCATTCAGGATTAGTTTTAGTAAAAACTATGTAAGTCACTGTGGTGAAGATGTGAAAAAGTAAATAAAATAAAATAAAATAAAATAACACAATCTTTACTTGGAAGCAACAATTTAATTCAAGGAAACACAATTTCTTTAAAAAACAAGTATTTTCACAAGAAGATGAAGAAAATATTCTTTCCACTATCATTGGTGCAGCGTTAGTTTGTGTAAAATTGTTTCTGTGTTGACGCAGCCATATGTTTTGAACTCAGCGGCAGAAAGGTCATCGGTTTTCTGGCAGAGGCCTCCAGATTTTTATTTAAAAGGTCCTGGTATTTCAAGGCGTTGGTGATGCGATGTGCCGTTACCTCTCCTTAAGGTCATGACCACTGACCCATTTCCAGCTTTCTGGTGTCTGTGATGCCATGAACTCAACAAAGTTCCCAGGGTTTGGGAAGAGAAACGGCTTATAGTAGCTTCAATCCTCTGTGGTTTAAATCTAAAACGGAGTCAAGCTTTCAACGCATTTACCTCTAAATAAAATAAAACCTCGTAGTTTAGCTACTTTTAATGTTTAGTCTAAGGGTTATTCTTGGATGTTTTTCTTGAAGATATTTAATTTATTTAAGATGTTTTAGCCACATTTTCACACTGTCTATACAAAAAACAAAGTTGTTGCATGGGTATATGTAGTAATAACTACAATTTTTAATTACTTTTTTAACCAATACCTACAAAAAATATGAACATTCACATTCAGAGACGGCACAAGAGTAAGAAAACATAACCCTAACATTTATATATATTTATATATATATATATATATGTATATATATAAATATACCCTTCATAGCAACAGGGTTATAAGTTATAACTACACTTGAGATGTCAAAGGTAAATAATGTGGAAGACAAAGTTTGCAGCGATGACCCCAGAACTGAGAGAAGTCACATATGTCACAGAAAACCGGCATGAAGTTTATGAGTGCGACAAATCACCTGAAAACTGAACGTAAAGCTCATCCGTCTTGCCAATGTGACCTGCGAGCTAACAAAGTGTAACATCAGGTTCACTGCTGATAACTTTCAGGTTATTCTGGGTACATTAGTCATTGTCCTCCCATGACTGATGCTTTGAGTATTTGAAATTAATTCTCACTGAAGCTTCAAAGTCCCAGAGAAAGCAGGAAGGCCCTCAATCTCCGTCTGTCCATAAATTATATAAAAAGAGGATCAGCAGTTCGTGAAGTGTGCATGAAACATTTTTGCTGAAATCTGTGCACTTATGTTGCTTTTATTGACCCAGTGTAATTATAAATTCTCTGCTTGCAGAAAAACTCTGCCTTGTGTGCATTTTAGCCACAGAAGCCGTTCCTCTAATTAAGCGTCTGTGATGAAGGCGCGTGCCAACGAGCGCTGTGCATTCTTATGATATCACCGCTGGCCTTTCTCTCACCTTACAGAGGCTTTCATCCATATAAAGGTGATGACACATGCCCCTCTCTTCACACTTCAATTGTTGGCCTGAGCGTGAGACGGTTCTGAACGCAGAGCAGCCGACATGCCCTATAGGGCCCGGCGTTGTGCAAGGAGGCACTTATGTGCTGTGACAGGCGCGCCTGCCTGTCAGCGTTTCCCTGGCAGAGAGCTGCCAAGTCCAATGGCTGCAGCCAGGCAGGCAGACGAGCTTTCTGTCTCATCCAATATCCCCCAACCTGCTCCCCTCCCTGCAGAGAACCACCTGGAAGGAGCTGCTGCTTCAGATTCATGGATCTTATGGCTTTATTCGGCCTTTTTTTGGGATATCGCTGTGGCTTTTGACAAATGGCAGCCATGTTATCTGGCAGTCGACCTAACCAGGAGTGCATCCGTTGAACGCCGTTAGGGCCGTGGAGTGTTGCACAGCACAGGTTGGCAGGGCAGAAATATGGCCCCGGTGAGTCTTGTGAGTGGGATACAGCATCGGTTTGTTGTGGCTCCGTGCAGCTGCACAGAAAGACAGTTTAGATTTCGATCTCAGCTCCAGGCACTTTTATGCTTCTGGAGTTTGCATGTTTTACTCGTACTTGTCCTTCAGGCACTCTTGAGGTGCACCATTCTAATCCTACTGAGGGATGAACATAAAAAAACGCAGCCAGGCAAGGAGGTTAGAAAGGTGAAAATAAAGTGATGTAAAGTGTGGTTTCAGTGATGGATGTTGTTTTATAAAACACACTGCAGATCTGCAGGGATGCTGAACTTTTGATCAAACCGTTTTCCCATGACTTAGATTAAAGTGAAAAACTTTACCTGGAACTCAAAGATTGTGTCTATTCTTTCAATAAAACCTTTGAAGAATCAGTGATGAATTTTAATGGACAGAAAAAAAAAAGGAAAACATTCACAAGTCATTCATGTGTGCACAGAACAACTCTCAGTTCTTTACAGGATAAGTTCTAGACCTGAACCGTGAATTGTTCGTCCAAAGTCCAGGTCATATTTCATGGTTTTCTTTAGCAAATCCAAGTCATCACACATTTTCATCAGAAGTTCAAGTCAATTTCAGGCTTTACTTCCCAAAACCAAGTCTTTAGTGTTTCATAAAAAGCCCAAATCAGGTCTTGTGTCCAAAATCCAATTGAAATCTTGAGTCTCAAGTTTATCATCTTTCATCCAAAGTCATTTTTTTCTCAGTCAAATCTAAAATATTTTTTCCAAAGTCAAGTCTCAAGTCTTTTATTGCAAGCCTAAGTTTGTTGCATAAGGTTTCCCTGAAACGCCGCATTCACAGCCGCTCCCAAGTATAAGAGGTTTGTCACCTCAGTTTTCCTCTGATGGCTGATAGATGATGAAGGCTGAATTATGAATACATCATGTCACCCTTTCCATCTGTGGTCGTCAGGATTTTAATGACCCATCATGTGGATAAGATTATTCACGTGTGATTCTTACTTAGTAGAAAAACCGCAGTTGTGATTTTACAACATCAACAGAAAATTGACAAAGATCTGCACACATTTATAATCCTCTGTATGGTCAGTTATAAAGGAAACAGCATTTCTCCTGAATCATGCTGTATTGTTTCTTTTTCTTTTGCAGAACAGCTGACATATTTTAATTACACTGGAAGTGTAAGTAAGTAAGTAAGTAAACTTTATTTCTATAGCGCTTTTCACAGACCAGGGTCACAAAGTGCTGCACAAAATGTAAAAAATAAAGAAATTAAAAGCAACATACAAAACAATAAAACACAGTATTACGCTAAAAAGCAAGTTTAAAAAAGTGGGTCTTAAGTTGTTTCCTAAAAGTGTCTATACAATCCAGAGATCGAATGGTACAAGGTAGCTCATTCCAGAGGCGAGGCGCCACAGCTTTAAAAGATCTGTCTCCTCGAGTTTTAAAAATAAGTGAGGGGGCCAGGGAGCAGAGATCACACTTTGGTTGAATTAATCCTCACACAAATTAGTCCTTTAAGAGTCCACTCATGCTCAAGATGTTTTCCTGCTGTTCACACATGGGATGTTATCCACCCTCTGCTGGACACCAATGAATGGACTGCATGTTCACTAAGATGCCAAAATCAGACCTGCTCCTCGCTCCCACTTGACCGCCGACACACACCGGAGGCCGACTTGCTGACCACTTTCAGTAGTCAGTGAGTGGAGCAGCAGCGTTGCCTGCAGCCGGCAGGCAGCCGTTACATCACTCCGGGCTAAAAGAAAGGCTTGCAGAGGTTCCAGACGCCACAGGAAGCCTCGCTCCCTCTAATTAACCCAAACAACCTCCTCTATACGTCTGCAGAACTATTCCTCATTCATATTCAGCACCCCGGAAAATTAACTGTGGCTGGCAGCAGGTACTGTAAGCAGCGGCTGAGTTTTCCGTTTTAATAACTGCTCATTAGATGTTAGCGCAACATAATTATTATTCCAATAATGCTTGATTGCAAAGAGCATCTTTATTAAATAGGTTCAGAAAGGGATTTATAAATCACATCAATCAAATAATTGTACTCAATATATTAAGTTAATCATTAATGAGAGACTTTTCATTTTTCTGGTGTCAAACCTTAAAGAGTTATAAGACATTAATAACTATTGCTGGCTGGGAATGGGATTGTTTTCATCAGGACTAAATAAAATGCAATCAGAGGCAGAACAGCGCGCAGTCCTCGCTCTCTTTGCAGTTCCCTGAATCCTGTTGTGTTTCCAGTTATTTCTGATTCACTGGTTTAAAGCATCGTTAAGGTCGTCTCCTGTCGGATGCTCTGGCCCTTCCTCCAAATAAGCCCCCTCCTGGGACCAAAACACACAAGCACCTTCATCCTGCACTTTCCCCTCTTTCCAACATCTCTTCCGTAGCTTCTTACTCCTACCGGTTGGCAGGAAAAAAAACACATAGTACATTTTCCACCTACACTCATCCATCTGAAGCTCTCCCACATACAGGACTGTCTTTAAATTATGGATGAATATTGGTTTACAGTGGGCTTCCTGGCTCACTTTAACAGGTTATATTACAAAACCTAAACATTCAGCTCATCAAAGAGAAGGGTTTTATTTTTCTTTCCCTTCCCACCTCAAATTCCTGGTGATCTCTTGCACTAAAGAAGCAGGGAAATCATTTTTTTAAATAAAAATAAACAATATAGCTACACAATAAAGTAGAACCTTAGATTGTGAACCATCAAATGACACATAACAGGCCATCTTGTTTCCAAACAGGTTAGGATGTTTTCAAAAGTTTTGTAAAGAAAATGATTTAAGGATTACATGAACTCTACAACTGACTGAGAACAGCAAATGAAGCTTAGGAATATTCTCCTCTGGGGCCACCTAGTGGATGGAAAACCTCGGACTAACTTCAGTTTTATTTAAATACTTTGCTCAAACCAAACTCGGTTGATACCAGCCTAACCCTAACATTGATAAAACATGGATTTGGTTTTCTGGTTAGATTATCTTGAAATACATTCATATAAAATCAAGGAATCGTCACATCTTTCCAACACAGACATATGGAGTGATGCTGTTGTTGGGTTAACACATTTTTAAAGAAAAACTGATTCCCACATGAAGATGAAGTGATACGTTTTCCGTCCGACATGTTTCCATTTAAAGCATAAATAACTGTTGCCCTGACAGCAGAATAACAAGGGGCAGAATTCATTTACACTCCACACTTTTTAGATTTTTTGCAAACATCCAAAAGGTCGCTCTCTATCTTCCTTCCTGTCCTTAAATTTTTGCTGCTGCACGTTCGAGCAAACTTGACTGTAATTCACAAATTTCTTGTAGGTTTACCACTGATACTTAAAGTAGGAAGAATCATGTTCCTTTGTTTCAGTGGGAAAATATTATAGAGCAGCTCTATTGGAAAGCAATATTTGGCTATTTGTGGAGTGTATGAGCAAGACAATGACCCAAGTCACACCCACATGTAAGCAAAGGCATTCATTACCAAGCTTGAAGACGGTGTAATGTGTCATTTCCTGGTGCACCCAGAAACAAGCGGCCTCAGGCACTAATTACAGCAGCTTAACTCTGATCTTTCATTCGCTGATTTAAACTTTCCCTGCATACTTTTCTTTTTAGCTACTTTTGTCCCTGCAGACTATTTCTCTGTGTAAAGGAAGGCTACTCCAATTACCAGTCCTTCTGCCCACTGCCATCTGTGCAAACATCAAGCATTAAGCACCCAACTTCATGTGCTTCATAAACAAATATATGTTTACGCTGCATTAGCAAAATTTGAATAAACAAAAACAAACAAACATTTTGAGCGATTTAACATGATACTCAGGATGAGGATGTTCGGTTTTTCTGATATAAATACAAATCAGATGAGTCAAACCAAAAACACAGAGAGGTGTGAAGCTCACCATGGCAACAGCCCTGTAGCTACCTAGCTTAGATGTGTCATTGTTCTCTCGCTAGCAGGCATGGTTACCCTGGAGCATTCTGTTGGCCAGAGCTCCTCGTGTTTAGCTATGGCATTCGTCAGTGCTCTCGGTTTTATTTGAGGAAATCAGCTGATGTTGTCTTGCTTTCCCTGAAGGCATTTCTGCAGATAAAAAAAGGCCAAGTTGCTCAGATCCCTCGGATGAGTGGAGGAGACGGATCCCAGGGACTCTGAATCGCTGAAACCCGTCTGAAACAACAGACTAGGACAGGGGATTCAATCAGAGAGCGGCCTGATGAGCCTCATTCAACCTGCCACTTCTGATAAAGCACCCATGCTGTCCGCCGCATCGCCGTCCACTCAGCGCCGCAGATAAAGCTAATTTTATCTTGCCAATTTAATGCTACTGTAAATCTTATCGTGCTTCCCACATCGTACGTTCCCTGCTCCGCACAATGAGTCTGATCTTCTCCATGTAAAGTAATTACTCCGCAGTCTATCACAAGAGGGAAGGCTTGTGAAATGCGGACGTAATCAAAACAAATGCACCAACTTTGGTGTGGGTCTCTGGATTCCACTGTGCTTCTCCGGTCTCGCAGGCATCCTGAACACTGCAGTGTACGCATGCATTATGGATGAATTGCTTTATGAAATAAAAAGCAGAGCATCGTGTAATGAACTGCGAGGATGGTGGTTAATCTTTGATGAGGCTGATGTGGTAAATAGTTTAATGATTTACTGACTGAGACGCTACAGACATAAGCAAATTAAAGAAAAAGACAATGTTTAGAGAATTTATGTGCTGATGAGAAGCTTATATTCATATGAATGTCATAATATTTTGGCTGTTTAATAATGTATTTTACCTTATCTTTTTGCTACGGTGGAATAACAACAACATTTTTAAAAACAAGAATTTTCCTGCCTCTGATTCTCCACATGGTTCCTCTAGACTAGCGGCAGCAGCAGCTTTTAGTGGTGGAGCTGCACATCTTCTGAGCTCATCATAGGGACAAATTTTCAGTCAAACGCTCCGAAGAACGGTCATAAGCGGCATAATGGAAGAGCATTGTGGCGATAACATGGTGAGGCAAAATGTTGGAAAGAGTAGGAGCTTCTTAAAGAGACAGAGGCCCAATTTCAAGGCGTCAAACTGAGAACTCAAATTTATTTTAAGTCATTATAACACCTGAAAGTAACATTTAGTTGATTCTGCTATGAAATGGCACCAAGTGCCTGGAAAGTAAACAATACCACTCCTTTAATCTTATATTTTCAAGGTTAAAATTATAAAGACAGGCTCTTTTGCATTAACAAAAACTCAATCAAATTTGTATAAATGCTCCTTATCAAGCTGCACAGCCGCGTGCTGTTTTAAAGCCGATAACAAACCTCATGCATAATAGCTGGAGAAATGGAAAATGCTCTTGTTGTCAGAAGTTTCCTGAAACAAACCCAGCTTTTAAGTATAGTCCTACATTTTTAAACAACTGAGGTTGGGACTTAAGGAAGAATATTCCACACATCGCTGATTCCAAAGCAAGTTTGGGAGTTTCTTTGAGATTATTGTTTGAACATTCATCATTCAGCTGTTAATTTGAGGTGAAGCTAAATAATATGGAGGTTCTGCCAAATACTCCACATCGTGTAACGAGTCAGCGCCACAAGCATTCAACAGCAATCCTGAAAAAGTGGTTGAATCTAATCTAAGTCATAAATTATTATATCCATGCACATCTAGTGTATATAAGCATCTCTTCTTCACTGTACTGTATAATCTTTTAAAAGCTACACAGAGAAATACCACCTTTGGTTTAAATTATGCACCTGCTCTCCCAATGCAGCTGCATAATACATACTAACTAAGGTTTGCAAATATCACAAGTGTGTTCTCAGGTTTAAAGGTATTAACTAAGATATCTTTTGTTCAGTCTCCTAAACTACAGCTGGTGTGTGCATGCAATCCTAAATAACTTGGAAATCTTTCCACACCCTGGCACATACATATCCAACTGGAAGGACTGCTGCTCAGATCTGCCAGGGTTTTTTTTTTATATCATCACAAATATGTATTCAACACTGCAGAACTCCAGGTTTAGTCTTCGAACCTTCTGCCTGCCAGCAGCTGAATTGATTCTACACAAGGCAGCAGTTTGCGAGCTGGTAATAATGTATTTAACTCGCAAACGCTTCCCACAGGAGAGCAAAGTGTTTGCATTCGATGTCTGTGTGTTAAAAAGTTAGAGGAAACCAAACCATGCAGCAGCAGCAGGGAATTACTTTCAAACACTAAATAAAGAGACGCAGGCTTTCTGCTGTGACCATCCGACTGACCAGCGACTAACCGGACTGGACTTCTGAATTAGACGCAGTGATAAAGGTTACTTTTCTTTTCCCCGGTGAATGTGAGTGACAAATCAGTGAAGCGTACCTGTGAGGTATGCAGATGAGGAACGTCTCGGACCAACAGTGACAGCTGTACATTTCTGGGATGTAGTTCTCACCCTGACCTTGACCTTGGATGGGAATTTTCAGTATCAAGCTACCTCATCTGCATAAGTAATTCAAGTTGTCGCCTTGCATGCTGGTCATTGATTGAAACATAATCAGCGGGATCAGAGACTGTGGTGACTCAGTCGCTCATCTGTGCTAAGTTTAAAACTTGCAAAGTCATTGTTTTAATCAAAATGCTTATCTAAAGCAGGTCATGAAAGTCCATTTAATATTTTCTACTGCTTTTAGTGGATATTAGACACAAGTAAAGAAATATTTTGTTGGAGATTCTGGGGTTAGTAATTTGTCAGACTACGAGAAAGACATTGATATGACTTCCTGCACACTTTAGATGCTAAAAATCTAAGTAAAAAAATAAATAAGTTTGTTTTAATAAGTAGGAAAAATAATCAGCTTGCTGCTCCGCTAGTCTGTCTTGCTCACCACAGGAGATGCTTTGTTCCTTTCTGCTGCTGTTAATATCTAATATTACCAAACATGCATGGTGGGATGGAGCAGGAGATGGATGGACAGCGAGGTGGGTGGTGCTCCGGTTTGCTGTGTGAGCGGAGCCTGAAGCAGAGCGTTTGGTTGTTTGTTCACATAACAGGATCAAAATAGATTGACATTTGGACAAACAATATAGTTGTACTACAAAATATATTCCCTGCTCACTTTTCCACGTTACAAACATTTCCTGAAACTTAGCAGAAGTTTCCTGGAACTGATCAAGTTCTTTGCTGGAAACGTTTATGAAACGTATAAAAGTAGTTTGCCACAAATTTTTATACGAAGCTTTCTAAGGACGTATTTTCACTTTGGTGTTTCAATTGGTCTGATGTGATATTCTTTTCTTTTTTCATTATAAGAAAAAAATCCAAATATTCCCAATGTTCCCAAAGCATCTTCAGTCAGAGGCTTCTTCAGATTCAGTGCAGTACAGACTGCTGCAGATCTTTCCTGTCCACAGCCATCAGCATCTTCAATAACTCTTTGAAGAATCTAAATTAATAAATTACAACAACATTTAATTTGCCTTTGGGATTAATAAAGTATTCTTAAACTGAATTTGAACTGAATAATATTCTAATTAATTAAATTTGACTGCATATGGCTGGTTCAGTGTAGGCCCTGGTAAAGTATCTGCTAAGTTTCAGAAAGGTTTTTGACGTTCCACATGCACCTGGTAAAGTATCCAGATCTTTCTATGGAAGTATGTGGTAAAATCGACTAAAGTACATGGTAAGTCCTAGGAAAGTTCCAGGAAAGTACCTGGCAGATTCTGAAATGGACTGAGTACAATCCGATGAGTTCCTGATGAATTTGAGGAAAATACCGAACTGGTCAATTCTGGAAAGTACAAGTTAAATTTATTTTAAATTGAATGGAAGTGCTTGGAAAGTTTCATGAAAGTTTCAGCAGAGTAACTGGTGTGTTCGTAGAAAGTATCTCATGAAGTCTTGAAGCCGTTACTTGGTGAATTCTGGGAAATCTTCAGTATTATTTGTGTTGCACAGCACTAACTAAAAAACACATTATGATCTATAAACTGATCAAACTGGAATGTTCCACATTGTCTACAGATCATTTAAAATAAACACAAATTACATTTGTTAAACATTGACTGTATTTGCATATTTTGTCATATTAGAAAAGTATCTTTTGTTGTTAGTTTAGTCATTTACTCTCAGACAAAAACCGTTTCACAATAAAAGCAGATGACTTCCATCCATATGTTGTTTCTGTCTAAAATTTATTTGCATATAAGTAATACTGCCAGTAATAAGGCAGAAAAAATTATTCTGACATTCTTAATTTTAACAAACTGGATATTTGTGTGGAAAAATACAACTAAAGCATCTCTGAGTTCCTGTAGCATTTTAACAACGCACCGGAGCCGTCCAATAACGTCTGAGCGCCACTGTGAGCGTGCTCACTTGCACCATGCAGGCAAATAAAATCGGTCACCTCTGTGCTCATTGTTGAGAAACAGCCTTGTAATTTCCTACTTGCAGGGCAAACTAGACTGTAAAATTTGTGTTTATCTATAATAACAATCTGCAGCTCCATTTCCCTGTGCTGATGCTCTGCCTCTCAGGCAAGAGAGCACCTCAGAGGCTTCAGTGGGCAGAGAAAGGCAGAATGCAAATCATCCCAGTTCCACCTATTGTGGCTCCGTTTCGTGGGCTTCCTAATTGTTTCCAGCATTAGCTTTTGCAAGGACTCCACACTGCTGCCCGAGTGGCACTAAGCTGTTTTTAGCTTTCCTCTGCACAAGCTTGAAACTCTGCCCGAGAGCGGATGAAAACTCCCGTGCCAGCTGGGTTTAACATCTGCCTTAGAACTGAGATTCTCCAGGCATCAAGGCTCTGTTTGCCGATGTATCCAAGGACAGAACACCGCTCTTTGTTGTTCCATTCTAGACGAACATGACACTTCTAAAGACTCGCCCTCCGTTTAAAAGACCCGGTCAATGTCCAAACTGTGGGTTTAACCTTAATTCAAGGCATGCAAGAAGAACAGCATGGTAGTTAGGTAAGGAACATGTAAATAATTCACTCATTTATAAAGCTGCAAGGAGCCGTCTGTGACTTAATGGCAGTATCCACTCATGTGCGGATCTGGCACTGTGACAGAATCAGGTTAAGAAGATAGAGGGAATAAAACAGCATGTCACTTCAGCAGGGTGACTCTAATAGCAGAGCAGAGCTTTGTCTAAGCCAGAGTAATGCTAAACCCCAGAGCTTAAGTTAGTACCCTGGTAAAGCTAATGAGTGTAGCTTATTATTTCTTTATTTCCCTCATGCACTCTGTATCCTTCTGCGTGCGGAGCTGATGACCGGTCAAAGATTGGTCAACAGAAGCCTCATCGGCAAACTGCAGTATAAGGACTTCTCATTGTCTGTTTTATCGGTGCCATCTTGTTGTGCCATTGTTCATGAATAAGTCATCAGTCCTGCTCACGATTCCCCTCAGGCTTATTGCTCGTTCCACTGCCTCCGCTGCCCCGTAAACCCGGCTAAAGAGTTTATGGGAGATAAGAGGCAAAAGAGGTCCTGGGTCCAATAACTGTTTTTATCACCCGGGGTTCTGCAGCGGCGGCCGTTTTTATGTGCGAATCTGCCGGAAACCAATTCTTAATTAGAGGAGTTTGTGGACCCAGCAGCAAAGGGCCTAATGGGGGAGTGAGAGGAATCAGAGAGGGGGCATCTGTGGAGTTACTGGGCTGCTTTGTAACTGTGCCTGATAGCGATGCAGAGACAACAGGCGCGATGAAGCAGGCCCTTTAAAATGTTTGGTTAGGTGCTGGAGCTATGTTTGTCTAGACAAGCCTGACTCCTTTTTTTAAAATTAGTTCAGCTTATTGATTTTCTAGGAGGCTTATCTTTATTAAAGGAGCCTGCCTTGTCAATGGAATTACTGCCTTTCCCATCAAGGTGAGCCGATTTGGTTTCCTGTTATTGGGAGATTTTAAACGGCTGAGTTTAGAGGAAATGCAACGTTTCAAACTAGCTAAAAGTTTGACAATATAAAGCTGGTTCTCTTTCATTTTATTAAAATCTAACACTCACAGCACTTACTGGTCCAACACTGAAAAAAATACATATAAAATTTCCATTACATTTATGCAGAAGGCCTCCTTATGGTCCAGGACTGAGATGGCCTTGAAAACATGGCAGAAATTTGTGTCATGAATAATTTCAGTATTTTTTTTTTTATCATATTCATATTCCACTTATAATTCACAACCAAGGTCAAAGAGTAAAAGTTATTCTTCAAATAAGACGCATATGAAGCTGGCAGAGTTTGCCTACATTTAGGACACCAAAGGTCTCGACTTGATTTAAAAAATGTGCAATGGCCAAACTAAGAGCCCGTCTCCATGGAGACGATTTCAGGTGTATCTGCAAACGTTTTTGTTGTTTAGAATGTAAATCCACACGGATTCGGCGTCTTGGGAGACCAGAAACGATCGTTTCTGAAACCTGGTTCCAGACTGAATTTCAAAACACCAGTTTCATGTTTCCATGTCTTTTTTTTAAAGGATGACACCGTCAGTCCTGTTGCAATACGCAATAAATCAATCCCTTGCATGACGAATTAAAACAAGCTCAAACCATTTCCATGATTTATAATTTTTCTCTTTTCCGTCTCTCTTTCTAGTAAAAATCTGGATGATAAAAGTTTTCAGTTTGTTGCTTTGGTCTCAACGAGCCTTTTGTCAAGCAATTTTGTTTCCACAGCCTTCATAATTCATATTATTTGTTGTTTCTGTTATTTTGTCTATTTAAGATGAGATAGAAGTTCAGCGCCTGCAAGATGCAGACACAATATGGATTTAAACGTTGAAATTTCTGGACGCTAATTTTTTCTTGTTTACAACAATATGCCGTGCTCATCTCAGTGGATAGACTCACCCAGCTGTTGCATTTAAACGAGCATAACTTAAGACTTTTTAAAACATATTTACTAGGAACTCTAGAAAATATCTTAAGGATAGCTGTGCATCTATGCAACCTTTAAAATTTAATCTATGCAGTTCTTGCTACATCATACTTGACATCTGTGTATGTAATAGATGATTTTTAAGATAAATATTAGGTACTGAACAAAAATAAGTCATGAAAAATTAATTGTAACCAGGCAACAATATTCTTAAAACCACAGAATTTAAATGGGGGTGTTTAGTTTTTCTTCCACCTTTGACTGACGTGCGTTTGGGATAAAAGGCGAAAAGTCACTCAGATTTTAATTAGCCAGCTTGGCAGACATCTTTAACCAGTCGAGAGATAATGACTAGGATCTTATGTTCCCAAGTTGCTCGCATATGAAAAGGGGGGGGAAAAACAACCCGAAAATTAATTACTTATTTTCCCAGACGCAGACAGTGGAATCTTGTCCTTGATTGCATAGTTTGAAAAGTCCTTAATTATCCGCGCAGTGAGGCACCGGTTAGGTCGGCAGAAAGTTCTGCGTTTTATGGGGGAAAGGGAGTTCTGTCACACCGGTCCTGCTCTAAAACAAAGCCAGAAGGTTAGCCGCTCCAGAACGAAGTCCTAAATTTAGCAAACAGTGGAAGTGTGCTGCAATTCCCATCAGCTCCTGCTCCAAAGCCCAGATTAACCATCTCTCTCTGCATTTAGGCACTGGATTGCTCCACAGTTTGTCTGATAATATCTGTTTCGAGCGCAGACCACGCTTCTCTTGGTATTTAACAAAGATTAGCTTTAAATTGATGATTAACCTTTGTAATCCTGCAAGCATATCGAAAATGGCTTGCTTGTCTTTACCACGGCCCACAAAAGAGACGCTGCATTATCGTTCAGGGGAAAATTGAAGCTCGGAAAGCAAATGAGGCGGCGTTATCTGGCCGTTGCTCGGCTGGATAATGAAGACAAATCTCCAGACTAGGGAACCATCTCATAATGAATCCTAACAGATGATTTTTTTTTTTTGACTTCTTAGCGTGAATCTTTTAATAAAACTCCAGTGTGACCCTGACGAGCGACTGGTGGCTGTGTGTTGCCAAACAGTCGATTGTCCTCACGGGAATAGGGAGCAGCCATTGTTTGGATGGCTGTATTAGCCCGTAATCAGACATTAAATGAGTAATTTCTCCATATTTAACTTCAACCGGGGAGGTAATGGTTTAATTTACTGGGCAATGAGTTTTCCCATGCGGGTGCGCCTTGGATTAAATCACAGCATCTGTTGCTCCAACAAACATTCAGCTTAAAGACTTTTTTTTCTCCAATCATTTCAAACACCAGCAGCTCAGAAAGAGAAGACCTGCAAGTAATTTACTTAAATTCTTCGCCTTTCTCACCATAAACCTCAGAGTCCATTATCAGCTCCATTATAATGCATTTAGTCATTTATTCAATAAAGTCCAAATTCTCCTGCCAGTAAGTCAATTTGAACCTTATTTCAACTCTGATGTAAATGTGCAACAAGGAGTTTGAAGAAATTCCAAATGTGCCTTTTAATAAAAAAGTGATCAACTGGTTCTGTACATCAGCTGTGTAACAAAAGCCACTGCAATAAAATGGAAGATGTCGTGTAAGTTTAAATTGTAGATTTTTTAGGTCTATTTATATTGATGTAATGTTATTTTAAGGTTCACTGTTTGAAAGTTGTGTCATTTTCCCCCAGAAACAGCTGCTTTACCTTTGGCTCCAGCAACATTTGAGCTGCACAATATTAGGAAATTAAATTATAACTGTTTCCAATCTTCTCAGTGACCTTTAGCATCTTGCAGCCAACAAACAGTGCATTCCACAGCAGGTTGTCCAATATTCTTCATGCAAACATAATTTGATGATAAATCTTTAGTTATATGTCTAAATTTTAAAAACTCTCCATTCTGTTGGACTAAAAGAAGCAACATAGATGCTAATTTAGCAACCGAATGACAGAAGCTGATTTTAAAAAGTGTTGTTTTCGTTTTTGACCTTAATATTTTATGCATGTTGAGGTTTTCTGTTGACCACCCACTGGATGTGCAACGGGGCACCAGCAGGGAGTATTTACAAGCAGCTGAAAAAGCTGACATGTGCACAAACTTGTTCCTGTAAATGTAGATGATTCATCAAATTTAGCCTCACTGAGTTACAAACGCACTGATGAAACCTTTCGCACATTTACGTCATTTATCTGGCTTTTTGTCCAACTTCCACCTTAGAAAATACGAGCAAAAATATGTCACACCTGTGGATGTCAGATTCATAAAGTCAACATGTTCAATGAGTGAGACATTTACTCAACTTGTGAAAACAAAAAGAGGGACAACTTTTTGTTTTTTTCCAAAATACTACTGCTAAAATCTCATTTTGATGCAAAAACTGGACACCAAGACCATCTTTAGTATAAACAGCTATAATAATATAATCAGTTCATTTTAGGACCAGTTAACAGACTGACAGTTTAGAAATATATATTATTTCAATATAAAAAGCAACAAAGTAACAACAGAGGCTCACCTTTCAGCATCATCTCTGAGACCAACTGAGACAATGGGTGTAAAGAGGTTAGCGCATCAACAGCAGCTTAATCCAATCCTCACAGAAATCCGGAGCAGCCAAGCGGATCACAGCCCACACACCACAATCCTATTGCTTTGCATTAAATGGATATAACATACGGAGGCGGACATGTTGCTTTAAAAAGTCCAGGTCAAAGTCTGTCAGGTCTCTGGCCATCCCAGCAAAATGCAACAGTTTGTGTTAACTTTACCACAGATTTCCCGAGATTATTATGTAAAAAGTGAAAAAAAGAACCTCTGGATTATACAGTTGAGATTATTCCAACCTCTAGAAAAATTAATCTGATGGACAATGAGAAGAGCAGGAGCTGGTTTGTCGCTTTAACATGTGTTACATTTTAAGACTCAACCTAAATGAAATCTGAAAAATATTCAAACCTGTAAACACTTTAAAACTCGGGAGTAATCGTTCAGTTTGCATTTTTGTTTTGGGCTTCAGGTCACATTCGTAATATTTCATATTCCCAATCGTTCCAACAAAATGCCAAGGTCAACAGATGAAAACATTTTGAGTTGCATTACCAAAAATAAATTAACTTTTTAATGATATTTCATACATCTGTACAACTAATAATAACTGTGGTAAGTTCATTTCAAATGTACTAGATTACATTTGTTGTCTTGGTGTTTCCATGTTTTCATGTCTCGGTGCGTCACTCCGCTGCATGAAAGCAGATCTGCTTGGATTCAGAGCTCTCGTTTCTGCCATATGTGCTGGTTTATTTTGGAGTTGATCTTTTAGCAGCTGAGTAAGAGAATGTAGCAGATAGCGAGGTGTGAAATATGTTGTACATGCGTCTGAGGAGCTCCAGCTTCAGCTCACTGTTTCACCTCGAAATGTTTTCACGCTGGTTTTTGTTTGTTCGTTAAAAACGTAGTTCCGTTTGGCTTTGTGTAACATTTCAAGGAAAGGTTAGGCAAAATTAAACTGGAAGACATTTATGACATTTGTGCCATAAGAGAAGATTCTTTTTCCTCAAAATAAATAAAAACATATATGATCAGGGTGAAAAACTCCTTGTTTAGCTTTCAAAAGCTTTATATGCTCTGTAAGGAAGTTTTACACAAAGACTATGGAACAAAGACAGAAGCATCTGGATTAATGACGTTTTATTCATGCTGTTAAAAACGGGTTTTGCAACAAACTCCGGAGCCTCGCGGGGAGCTGTCCGAGGTGCTGAAAGAAACTGTTCATCTTGTTTTTTTTGTTTTTTGGAAGGAGAAAGCCCTGGAGAGCTCCTGCCTTTCTGCCGCCCAGAGGGAAATACTGCTCCTCTTAAAACTGAAATTGAACTTTCCAAGATGTTGTTACTCTGCCTTTGGTTTTATCTCATTTTCTTTTTTATGGCTAACGGCAGAGAAGAGACACAAAGAAACACACGTTTGCACATCGACAGCCAGGAGTGTGTGTGTGTGTGTGTGTGTTCAGGCTTGCAGGCAGAAAATGGCACAGCCACAGAGCCACAAAAGAAATATTTGTTAAAATGTGCATTGTGGTTTTATTGAGCTCATATCCAGGACTTGTAAAACTATTTACCCTGTGAACTTTTAACATTGGGATGTTACAACCACAAACTTCAATCTGCTTTATTGTGATTTCATATAATAAAATCACCACAATGTATCAAAGAAATATAATATCCCAATATATGCTTTACACATTTTTTACAAATAAAAATCAAAAAAGTGTGTTATGGATTTATATCCACTGCCCCGAAGTCTTTTTGGGCAGCTCCGCTTATTTACAAAGTGTTTGAGTCACTCTTTTATTTATTGTTTTGCTTGTTTTGTTTTTAAGTTGAGTTAGAGTTTTTCCACAGATTCTCTCTGAGATGTAGCTCTGTGCTTTTACTAGGCCGTTCTGAAACATGGATATGCTTAAGTTTCCTGACAAGGCTCTGCATTCCTGTTCAGTTCCTGTCATCTCAACATTTATTTTTGTAAAATAGTACATACTCCTTTCTTTTAGGCACATAAAGTAAAACAAAGCATGCATACGCTGCACATAACTCTGACAGATTTTCTTTTATTTTCAGGAACATTCCTCTTTTTTCTTGTGAAAAGAAATCAAACTACTTCTGCAGCAGGAAACAAATGCTTTAAAAAATATTCTGGTGCTGATCTGAAACAAACTATTAGAGTAAAAATCACTAAATTAACCCTGAGGCCAAGATAAACCCAAAGGCAAAATGAAGTGAAAACATAAACTCTGTGTCTCTCAACTTGCACAAATATTTTGCAAGCTGGATTTCTCAGTATTGCTGTCAGTATGGAACAAATACAAGCCGTCACTGCTAATCCTGAATATTAATATCAAAGGAAATCACCATTCTCATGAGGAATTTATTTTAGCTTTCAGTTATTAGGAAAATCACAATGTGCAGAATTATTATGTAACTGAATAAAAAGAAAAGAACACAAGTCATCTTACTCATTTATCTGAAAATGAGATTAATTAAGTTCATTAACAACTGAACTATTAAAATTGACACTTTTTACATCCCAGTATCACTACATTCATCCAGAGCTGAAGAACCGAACCGTCTTTTCTGGGATGAATCTCATGATTCAGAACGAAACACAAAGCGAGTCGTGTCTTTATTCTGTCATCTCTGAGGCCAGAAGGATGCTTGGCACAGCACATCGTGCCGAATAAAAGAGAGTCTCCTTTTTTAGTATCTGTACTAAAAAAGACTGCAGTTGAAGAAAATCTGTCCTTAAACTGCATTTCTAAGTCCAGCCTTGAGGTCGAAGCTCACCTGACTTCTTCATTGTTCGCTCTAAACATTTCCAGCCGAGCCCAGTAGCTACATTTTTAATTATCCTCTAGAACTTTCAGTTCTTCCTTTTCTGTGCATTTTTATAAGTGTGCTGACGATATGCAGCAAAATGTCTCATTTTTCAATGACTATGTCTTATTAGCTGAGAATGATGCAGTTTTTTAAAAAGTGTTTTAACATTTTTTTTATTGTTCTGTGTCTGCTAATTCTCTGTTTGGCCCATTTTGACAAAGGAGAAGAACCTAAATATAAGTTGTTCACCACTCTGGGTCAGAGGTCAATTCATTGGCATTTGACATTTCAAAAGTCAGATTTTTTTTCACAACTTAAATATGTTTTTAAATCTGATTTTCTGTTTATTTTTTTACATGCACCCTTTAACAAATCCCAGTTGGATCATAACTGATGGGCAGCCAGTGAGTCTGCGGGGGTCAGAATCAGAGTATATCAGTTAAAATCGGTTCTTTTAATTACGAATTCTCTGCGCTCTTATTTTATAATAATGCTCATATTTTCATTTTTTTGATAGCTTGCAATGCAAAGCTTCATCTTGTTCCTCGTCTCTTAACTCCAACATGTTTTAAATCTAAAAATGCTTGATTCTGTCCAGGTAAATGAGAACTCTTCTCATCCTGTTGTCAAAAGGCAGATTTTATCTCTAATTCTCCACTAAATGTGGTAAAACATGAGCAGTTAAAATATTCCAATAAATCCACTTCTTTAAAATCTGTTTTAGGTTTAACAGAGTTTTTTTTGTGACTTTCTTGTAAAAAAAAAAAAAAAATTATGATTCATGAAGCAGATTTTCCAAATATTAATTATTGACTGTTGATAGTTGTAACTGCTAATAAGTGTGAGCAGCGATAATCTTGGGTCTTTTCTTTCATTTTTATCCTCCAGGCTATGAAGTCATTTTATTATTGATATTTATTATGGATTTTTCATGTTTCTGAACACACAAGGTTGATTTTAGGTGTTTTTTTAAAATCCACACAGGCTCAAAACTAAACATGCAGGCATGTTGGTTAAATGACCCTGAGTAAAAGGCAGCTCAGTCTCACTCTGCAGAGTTTCACCTCTATATTAACACACTTTATTCTTTTCAAAACAAGTTTATGAGTCATCGGCATCAAGGTCTGGTTGGAACAACTACCTGCATCCAGGTTTCAAGAATATGACTGAGAGCGTTACTTTCAGATGACAGAAAACTGATGAAGTGCCGACATGGAAAGAAGCGCAAGCTCCAAAATCAACACCTTCAAGGATGATTAAAGTTTGCAACCAATACTGGCGTCACATGGTTTGGTGCTAAGAGGGACAAAAGCTTCTTGCAGGTCGTACTTTCAATCAGCAATATAGAATAGGAAGCAAAGAGCTGCATCTTTGTGCAAGCCTCCAGGTGAGATGTGAGCAGCAGCATTGTGCCAAAGGTTTTCCTGCTTTCTGCAAATATTTTAGATTAGCTCAACAAACAAAAAAATCCACAAATAGGCAAATTTTCCACTAATAGTTAAGAGTTACATGACATTATCTGCAAATAGTGAACCGTGTTAGAGGGCGGTTTGTGTTCTCCAGCCACATGGTGCCATTTTATAACACAGTCATGTAACTATGCTGCCCTCAGTTGTTAGGAAGATGCTGTATATATAAAAAACTTAAGAAATTTGACTTTGCAACATAGACATATCCGACATCTCATGATGGAGTTTACAGCCAGGAATGTTGTAGTTTGTGTGAGTTCAGCAGGTGTTTGCTACTTGCTGCTGCCACTAGTCTAGAGGAGACTGCAGCTCTGAAGAGGAGATTTGTGGGAAGAGGCGGCGCTATGATGGAAAGCAACACTCCAGGTATGTTTTTGATGAGAGAATGACTATAAAACAAGATAAAAAGAAAAAAAAAATCAATTTCGCTCCATAACTTTAAAACCAGAGTCCACATCAGGAAACAAAGGAGCTACCAGTTCAGAATAATTTAGATGCTGAACTGTGAGTATGTCAGATGCTCGCCATTGGCTAAAAGAGCTAAAAGACGTTTCACCACACAATAAAGCCGTTTGTATAAAAATCTAAGCCTGCATATATAATCTTTACCTTCGTTAGATTTGAGAAAATCTACAATAATTTCAAATTATTTAAATTATTTCCCCCAATTCTTTATTAAACTCCACATATAAGAAAAATCATTAAGTAAATCATTAAAGGCCCAAAAGTGAGAAAGACAATCACATCCCTGATGTGTGTACTTAAACTTCTGCACTACAGAGTGTTTCTTTTCATATAGATGTTTCTTAATAAAGCCTATATGACAATAATGATGAATAGAGCTGGCATGGGCCTGTCTCATCTGCGGCAGGCGAGGAACAAAAGTAATGAATAAATAACTTTGCCCATCATCAAGTGGAATGATAAATCCACTTTATAACACAAGGCAACGAAGGCTGCATCCAGCCTTTCTTCGCCCTCTTGATGAAAAAGTGGCTTGTGAGATCTATTCACTCAAAGGCTCTTGCACTCTCTCCCGTCTCCTCGTCCGCCCACTCCAGTCCTCCGTCCCTTCACTTCCAGAATGGCAGTAAATTAAGCAGAAAACAACCTGTTGTATGACGCCGTCATCAGACTCTTTGTGTCTTTAATAAGCCTTTCCCTAAAGGCTGAGCTCAGACACGGAGGCTTTTGATAATGAGGACACAGGAGCAGCAGCAGCAGCAGCGGCGTGTCACACTCACACCGTATGCTACCTTTTTCCTACATTTTTGTTAGCCGTCACGCTGAATTATGACCGGTGATGTATGGTGACGATCACATGGACAAATGTGGGACTTTGCACCGTGGATTGCTGCGCAGTCATGAATTATGGAATTTGGCACAAATATGCAAATCTGAGCATTAGCCTAGTTATACCCTGGTACTGTAAGTTGCAGTCACTTATCTATTATGCATGAACTAAAGGACGGGAGTGAAGAGGTCCTGGCAGCCAGCTTCACAGCCCTTTCTCAGCTGCTCATTTTCACATCATGAAAGGACATGTAAAGCAGGAAAAGCTAGCTCCAAAAATGCTAACTCTCTGTGGCTCTGTTCCTCTGAAGGCTTGGGGGAGTGCAAGCTTGCCTCCACACTCAATTGCCAAGCTACTTAAAATAACAATGGCTTCCATAGGATTTGGAGGCCTGGAAGATACGCAGGGAACACGCAGAAGTTGCTGCTAATCCTCTAATTTCCTCCCACAGGGCTGATATGAAAATGCTGGTCTGATCAGTAATCACTCCACCGGGGAGGCAGACAGAAGATCCAGTCAACAAATAAAATAACCTCTGTATGACATGAATATCACAATGCTGGGTGGGTGAGGGATGTGCCTGGGCGACCTAATCACAGAGGTACATCCAAAACAAACGGCCATCACAACGGAGGAACGGCAAGGAGCAAAAACTGATGGCATCATGCAAGAAAAGAGAGCAGTGACGACTAAATTCAGAAGTTTAAAAGTGACCTAAATGAATATTGGGAAGAATATCAACCGATTATCAGACACATGGGAGCAGACTGCTTCTATTTAACAGCTGTAGTTAAACTGTCACCACTCACACTGAACCTACACACTGTAGTACTTGGATTTCTACTTATTAAAACAATGTTTTGTTAACAGTGAAGTTAATAACGACTTTTGTATTAATTTCAAAACATACAAACATGATGCCTGTTCCACACACAATCTCAAAGCAGAGCAGAATAAATGCACCCAAAAACAGACTGAAGACCAGAAGCAGGTAAATTCAGCTTGATAGACAATAACTGTTCATCAGCCAGTCAAAGGAAAACAAACAAACGTGCCAACAGCAACACTCTTCTGTGTGGACGTCGCTACAAAGTGAAGACTAAGTGAGTTTTAGTGAGATGTTTTTTAGAAGAATTACAAAACCTATCAAAAAGTATTTATAATAAAGTTTAAAGCCAAGTTTTGTGGGAACAAAGTATCAGATTTGTACCGCAAAACAAACATTACGTTGGGAAGCTAACATGGAGCCACATTAGCAGCGCTGAGGACGTTTTGTGCTCTAAGCTGGCTGACATCTGTTGTCCTGCAGATTGTTCGCTTCAGTCTGTTTCATTATTCAGCTCATTAACAGTTTAGGACAAAAACATTCTTAGCCCATTGTGATTAGATTTGTTGTTATGTGGGGAAGAGTTTAAGAACTGTAAGTGACACCTTAATGAGAGCTCCTCTGGGAAACCCCATGCTGTTTCATTACCTAAGCATCTGCTGCTAATTGTGATAATCTTAAGACAAAGTCCCCATAAGAAAAATTACTTCTCTTCTGAACAGCTACAAAATGTTCGTCTTATTTCACTTAACCAACATAATGTGTGTTAATACAGTGTTCTGACAACAGTATTAACATTTTCCTCATCACTCCTGATTCGTCTCTGATCAGTTCTTGTGTATTCTGCCTGTTATTCTCCTCTTTGCTGTTTTTATCACGGGAAGTCATTTTGTTGCCATGTTGATCTCTGGAGCTGCATCATCGTCGCTACGCTTAGCTGAATGTTTGTCTGTTTCTGTATCAGTGTCAGATTTTCCTCATGTGAACATTTTATGCTGCGCCCAGAAACACACTAAAAATAAAAAAGTGGTACAACATTCATGAGTTCTCATCTGGAGGACCTCAAACTCCTGCCTGTTAGTTTTGTTACGTATGCTAAGGCGACACATGTTTTTAACTTAGTGATGTACAGTTTTGCAAGGCACTGAAATTCAAGACAAGCCCAAAATATTACCATTATTAGTCCTACAGTTGAGGTGGACTGTTTTCTGTTGTTTGCAATCTACAGTTTCACCACTAGGTGTCACTAGTGGCCGTTTGTTGAAAGGAGGTATCACCTGTCAAAGATAGTGTGATATTAAAGCTTAACATTAATTCAGCTGCAGATGTCAGAGGTTTAACTTTGATAACTTTTTCCCCAACTTTTTGTAGAAAGAAAACATTACACTTTGTGCCAGATGTATAAAGACACACAAATAATTAATGCAAATGTATTTATCTGACCCAGATAATTAATAAGCTTTTTACCTGCCTCTGCATTCAGCCACATATGATTTGCATTTCTATTTATTGCAGCTACATCTTAACGTTACCTCAGATTGTTACTGTGCACTTTTGACAGCATCTAGAGCTGGTTCCATAAAGGCATCTTAATCAGCCCCCACAATAAGGAAAAGAGAACAACTCTGGAATTCATTTGCATTTTTAACAAATCTCATGTATGCCCTAGCTAATAGTTTTCATCCTTTAATTCGGCAAACAGAAACTCATCAAATATTAATCCCATTCTCTTGTTAGTTTGGATTGCTTGTGATTAGGAGAACATGTGGAAAAGAAAATGCACTTTTGTTTTGTTTTTGTTTTCCTCCTCCCCTCCTCTCCGCTCAAGTGGAGCCAACTGGATAAACTCCATCAAACACAAACCTAATAACGAAATGTTGTACACAAGAAATGGTTTCTTCTCGCTCTCTTTTCTGTCACTCCCATATGGAACTCTGCTCATATTGCTGTGTACACTGACCCGCCGTGTTTGTCCAGCCATACATCACAAAGACACCTCGAGGATTCCCGGGGGGATTTGGAAATCATAACACATCTTCACACCGCTGCCATCTTTACGGCCAGAATCAGAAACGCTTTCTTACTGTCAGTTTGTCATCTCTGGACCCCCAGTCCTGCTTCTAACGATTAGCTTCAGGAAAAAATAAAAACAAATGAAAGTGGGGGGGTTTCTGGTTAAGGAGAGGAAACACTTTATCCATCCAGGTTGATTAGTTTGGTATAAAAATAATGAGGATGAGCTGCTGTCCTTTACATTCATTAAACAAATCATTTTCTTACCAAATTATTTCCTCTTACATAAGTCTTTTGTTTTATTCATTTATAAAACAGTTTTTCATCTGTTGCAACATCAGGATGTGTAAAAAGCATTAAAATATTTTGTTGTAGTAGTATAAACTCACACTGGAAAAATTCATGGAATCAAACTTTATTATTTTTGCTGCACAACATTTATTCATTAGTGCTTTTTTTTGTCTATTTTTACAGAATCACAACTCAAACAATTATTTGGCAGACGCTATGTCTAACATTGGTTTTGGATAATTGGTGGCACTTTGTGTCTTTATGCTGCAGGTTTTTAAATTTTCCTTACATCCTGCTCACTTTGACTTTCACTTATTACTACCAGTGGTGGTAGTAATAAAAAGAATCGGCTTTTTGGGTCAGAACGGTGGACCATGGTGATGTTGGAGACATTATGCAACTGGTTTTATAAAAGAACTAGTTTTCAACAAGCATCTCGGTTACTTTAACTGTACCATATAATAAATAATCTGTGACTGTTTTATTTTGTATTTTTGTGTTGGTGGAACTGCAAGGAAGCAGCATTCAAACAAAGACAGCCTTCACTGCAGGATTTACAATGAAAACATCAGCCGAACGCTCTGGTCTTTCTTTAAATCCTCTGTGAGGATTTAAAGAAACAGGAGGACTGAGTTCATGTTACTCCACAACTAATCTAACTTTTTCTCATATTTGGACTAACTTGTGAGTTTCAAACTTGGCGTTCAACAACGAGGTGACAAATGGAAGATAGTTTAGGCAGTGAACTCGAGCTGTGCTGCTGTTTCAGACTCTATAACCAGTTTGGGTGGCCGTTTTGAGATGCAAAGCATGATGCACATCATGTGGAGATTCTCCTCGTTTCTGAGGCTCTGAGGTCAGAGACCATCAACTTTCTACAACCCAGAAGACAGAAATGTTCAGGGGTGCAGAGATGCTCTCATTCCTACGGTTGAACACCACAGCCAGTGATGATTTCAGAGCCTAAATGTCAAACTTTACTATATCGACTGATCTAGATGTATTCAAACATTTACCACTGGTGCCAGAGTCAGAACTCACAACAGCAGGAAACACAAAGAACGGCGCTAAGCTAGCTCAGGGCCAGTTTAGAATTAGAATCAGTTTGTGGAGGCATCCCTGGGGAAATGTTATATCTAAGAGGAACAGAAATTCATAAATTATTAATCCAAAGTTCCTAGAGGCTTAACATCCTCAAAAAGTGAAGTATAAATTAAAATAGTGCTTCAGTTTCATTTTACTTAGAGGTTAATTAAAAGGTACCAATAACGGTGCCACTAGTGATTTTGGTTGAAACATTTATTTCTATACATGTTTTTTTTTTTCCACCCAAATAAAAATGTCCTGTGTGAATAAACCACAATACAATGTTTTTATTCTAGTTCATTTTAAGGGTTTTTGCATCTTTTTAAGGGAGGCTTTAGATGCCGTTAGTATATTTAGCCAGATATTTTGTAGTGTATGCATCTTTCTGTGCATACACTCACAACAAGAGACTTTTATTCTGACAAATTTGCAACATAACTGAAAGTCAGTTTCGTACAGATCAAAAGAAGCTGTGAATTACCATTTAGATTTAACATATCTGAGAGTAATGAGCTGTCTGAACCTATGAGGAGCTGCAAGAACATCATCAGCCCACTTCTTCCTCTGGAGGATTGTTGTGCAGCTTCAGCTTGAACAGCTACAAAAAGGGTGAACCTATTTTAAATACAAACCAATTAAAAACGACTTTTAGCTGCAGGACAGGATCAGGCTGGTGCTGATAAACAGCACCTTATGTTTCATTTAAATTTCATTACACAACTTATTCCAGTCAAATACCAACTAATGCCTTTGAGGAATTGAGCGAGCTGAAGGCACCGGCTCGAATAAAGCCAACACCCACATGCTCATAATCAAAGGTGAATTGTTGCACAGCCTGTGGCAATTTGCATCCAGTGGAAATTCACTTGGCTTGGTCTGACATCAGATATAGGAGATGTGATGCTGTGAAGGGTAGGCAGTGTGTGCAGGGCCACATTTCCACCAAGAGCTGGAGAGTGGTAATTATCATCAGCTGCTCTTGTCTGATTGAGTCTACCCTGCAACTACAGCATGAGATTAGTCACTTTTTATACTTGCAGCAGTTCAGGGTTGGATCAAGAACTTTGCCTCATCTTTAAATGCCGTAACTTCACGAATTTCAGGGAAAACTTTTAAAGAAACTAGTTTGTGCCACACTGAAAAGGGGATAATCCTACAGAGCAATGTGCTCCTCGCAGCTTCTTGAGCTAATTTATTGAATGTAGCATTTTAATTAGCTTGATCAATACTCTATTACAGAGGGTTTAAACGTGAACTGCAGAGAGAAGACAAAGCGCTCAACTGAGTGACAGACAAGCTCAGACACAACAGACGCAGCTCACCCCAAAACGGATAACTGGAATTTTATTTCTGCACATTAGATGTTAAATTGTCTTTTAGTCAAACGCTGCACGGAAGCATCGCTGAGTCTCTTCTCACATAGATAAAGTAGAATAAAACATTGGTTACCTCTTCCGGCGGGTTCGGTGCCGATCTGAGCGCGCCTGCCTGTCGGGTTGCTCTCAGGAGCGGAGGATGTAGATGATGCTGAACACCGGAGCGCGCTCCTGCGTCCCGCCGGTCCCCGCACAACAAACGCGTCCGTCCCTTCCCACGGCCACTGTCATCACTGAGTCGGTTCGGAAGCGAGCAGACTACCAGCTGCCAGAACGAAGCGCTTGTTCATTCAGAGCAGATGACTCGACTCCGTCTCCGAGGCTGCGTTCAGGAGGAGCGCCGTGGCCACGCCACTGCCTCAGCGCTGCGTGGCAGACAGGAGGGAAGCGGGGAGGAGCCGTTTCCCGTCTGACGATCAGGGCAAGGTGCTCCCCTCACTGATGCGCCTCAGCAGAACCGTTTCTGCTCAGCTTGTCTTTCGTATTTCCTGAAATAGTTTGTGCGGCTTGTTTGAAGGTTCTGTGTTTGGGTTTTATGTACATCGCAACCCACCAACGAGTCCAAACTGTTTGCAACAGTTATGTACGAGTAATTCAAAAAGTAAATCTAAAATTCTGTAGATTCACATGTCTTGGTAGTGAAACAACGTGAGCATACAGAAGCATTCAGCTTCTATGCACCACAAATCTGGAACAAACTTCCGGAAAATGGTAAAGAAAAACACAGATCCTTTAAATCTAGACTAAAACCCACCTGGTTAGAGTTGCTTTTGTAACATAATTAATGAAACACTGACCAACACGTGGAAACATGTGAAGCACTTTAAACTGGCGTGTTGCTGAAATGTGACACACAAAATTTTATTAAGTTATTTTAAACTTTCATCCGTTTAGAAGACTGGAAACCCCTCAGATCGCCTTTAGCACTTTTCCAAAGTTTGGGTTTGGCTATTAAGAGATTCTGTAGATTTATTACAGAGCAAAACATTTTAAGTTTATTTCTGTTGATTTGATGATTGGCTTTGAGCGCGTGAAAGTCTAAAAGTTCAGTTCTTCAGCAGCAAAAGTAGTAACAGAACCATGTCTACTGAAAAATGTATCTATGTACTAAGCAGTATTTGTTCGGGGCTCCTTTTGCATGACCCTGTGGCTCTGGAGAGGTCAGACTGCCCCGGGCAGCTCAGGCTACCGTCCAGTAGCTTCCCACCATCAGCGTGTGAAAATGCTATTCCATTTACAGGACAAAACTGATTCATATACATTAAGTTCTTTACTGTAACATGTACTGACAAGTGATTTTATGAAAAACAAATCTTTTCAAAAGTGGGTTTAAAATTTTATCAGATTCAAAAAGGTAGCTAGAAAAAATGCAATAGAGTATTTTTTGTCTGCATTATCAGGCTTCTACTTTCATTTTTTTTTATTCACATTACAGATCAAATACTTGCTCAGGGGATTCTGTGGAAAGGCTTTTAATAGAAAAAGATGAGACAGCCTTGCTGAGCAGCTTGTATGTGACACAGGTTAGATTTTTGAGAGCCGCTCCAAACGGCCGGGACTGAACCAAAGCTGAGCCATATTTTACAACAGATCATTTCATTCAGCTCGTTGAGCTTGGTTGTTCAAATGAATAGTGCCTCTAAATGATGACTCAGGCATTTTCATGTTGTACTGTCATGAAACATGTGGATTCTTGAACTGGATTCAGAACATCAAATCTCCTGTTTGTCTAGAAGTTATATCACATGTATGTGTCTATAACTAAAAATCTTTCAACCATGAATATAAAAAACAGAAATGCTCATCTCTTCCTTTATGCCATGTTTTGCCTTTCAGTGTTTAACTGCAGCAAAACAATATTATATTGTTTTTGGAGGGGACAAAAGTAATCACTCACCTTCCAAATCTCAGCATTACATGAATTATTAACAGCACAACTTCACTGATCTTACAAACAGCAAAAGGGTTAAAATTTATTGTGGATTTTCACTCATTTCCTCTGGGTCAAAATAAATCATTTGGGTTAAAATATATGCATACACGCCCACAAAAAATGAAATCCAACAGCAAGTTGCACCTCTAACTCATTCTTTTTGTAGCCGTCAACAAACTTCTGACATATTTCTGGTTTAGTATTTGACCAAACATCCTGTTAAAACATCCAGCTGAGTTTAAGTTTCAACCTTTAACTTGTTAAACTAAGGAGAATCCAAAGATTTAAAGGAAAGTCATTCATTATTCCGTCCTCTCTATGCAACGTGTCAGTAGCTCCATCTTTGTTTTGCCAAACCATAAAACTATTCTCCAGCAGACATTTCTCTGCTCTATGTAGGCAGCTGCAAATTTCAGTGGAGGTTGAAGGTGTTTATGTTGGATCAGCGGCGTCTTATTGTTTGTCCCAGTTTATGAAGTTATGAACTGGGTTCACTGCAGATTAGCCATGAGCTGCTTTCCTGATTTAAAGTAAACTTTTTAAAAAGTTGTGGTTTCAATTCCACTCATTTTTCACTAGACCTTCCAGTTTAAAGTCATTTTTAAAAGTATGACAGAGAAAATGCTAGAAAGACTGGTAATTAATTAATTCTAATATTTCTGCCATTTTTTGTTTTGTGAATTTCTTAATGCTACATCTTAAAGCCATTCAACCACAGAAGGAAAAGGAAAAAATGTAACATTTAAATACAAGAATGCTAAAAGAGTGGCTGTAAACTGAACTGTTACAGTTTTTTATCAGCATGAAAAGTTTTTAAAACGAGCATAAAGGCTGGTTTTGATGAGATAAGATGTCAGCCCCATAGCCTAGTGAGGAAATGAACTCAGATGTCTAGTAGTCAAACGGTGGCCATACTTTGTTATGTTGATGATGTTGTTGAAGGGCTGCATGTGAGACATCATTCCAGCCACTGATAGAGACTGTGACTCAAGACATTTGCACATACATCAAACCATGCTTCCTGTCTCTACAGAATGTTTCATTATAGATGCCTTGGGACTCTAACAGAGGAAATGTGCTGTGACCAGGAAATGTGCTGAATGTGCTGGGAGGAAATGTGATAATATAGTATAGTTGCTTTTCTGCAGTATAATCATCATTATCATTATAGACAACGTTAATGTGGGTCCAATCCATACCAGGAAAAGGCTACAGTCTTTATTACCTGCAGTTTTCCTCTAATTTTCTCATTTTATTCTGTAATATTGGGAAATGACCAGAGCACTCCCACACTCAACACTGAAATACGATGCTTTGCGAGGGCTTCAAACCTTTCACATGTTTCACATTTTGTCTTGTTAAAAACACAAACATAGATGAATTTTATCACTATTTTAGATGACAAACATATCTATGGAGCGGAGAGATAAAAGATGAGTGATTTTATAAATATAACTTTTAAAGGTGTGGTGTGCATTTGTACACATCATCCACCTTTTGATGGAACCAACCACTGATCTTTTGGGGTGTGCCTCTAACACGTCAAAAGTAAAAAAAAAAGTGACATTTTACTTCCATGGTTGTGATTGTAGTGAAAAAAATAAGGTAATCTTTGTGCAGGAGAAGAGGTCGAAGCTTAACCATTTGCATAAAAACAGCAATTATCAAGCTGGTAGGGTATAGTGTCTGGAAGAAGACAAAGAAAGGGTCAGATATGCCTGGGAGCAACATCCCCATTCATAATGGAGGTGTACAGTGTGTGTGTCTAACATCCCCATCGACTGGGCTACCTGCAGGAGGCTGTCTCATAATTCTGGCTGCTGCTGCCGGATATACCTAAAATGAGAGCCAATGAGAGGGCAAGTGAAGGGCATATTTATTTTTGCTCAGTGTGGGTTTGTGGAAGGACAGACAGAAAGGGATCATATGTGATGGCTTAAAAAGGAATGGTGTGTTATGACAAAATATGGCAGCTGGGTGTAGATATTTACTCTGGGACACTGAATAACTCAGCTCAGCACTGAAGCTGACATGAAAATGTGACTAAATGAAGAAGGCTTAAGCTCTAATTGAGCACAAAAGAGGACTTTAAAATGATAGGGTAACAGTTTGAGGAGTGGAAATGGAAATTCTGTCCTTCTAGATACAAGAGAGCACTGTGTCTCGATTAAAAAAAGGGAAATGTTTGAAAATGGAAAATCTGAAACCCTCGGGGCTTCTCTGCATACTTTGAGGAGTGCTGGAGTGTAAGAGATGGGAAAACTTGCAGGCTGTACTGTGGCAGTGTGCAGATGTATTTGATAATTTATCTGGTGTCTGCGCGGAGCAGAAGTGATAACCTAAAGCCCAAAGCAAGCAAGACACTTTCATTCACAATGGCTGCAGCTAAAAAGGAATTTAAGGTGCAGAATCAAACAGTAGACTCTTTCAGGCTCATTTATCACTGTTCACCTTCCCTCAAACAATAACTACTTAAATATGCAGCTTAAATTATCATTAATTTTAAGCACTCCGTGTCACCTTTGTCTTAATTTTACTCATATTTCAGCTTTGTTTTAGCCCAGGGACGATGGATCACATGCGATGCTCACCACACAGTGTATACTTTGAGACCATTTCATGTTGTTTTTAATGTGAATGGCGTTTGTCAGCCTTTTTCTGCGGCACATCCAGACAGTTGCATCAATGCTGTTCACACTTGTCCCATCGTGGCCTGGAAAAGACTCCCACTGATTAATTTTTTATTGAGCAGACAAAGCTGAGCGTTGTTTCATGGTTCCCCAGAGAGTTGCATCAGCGAGTGCCGACACCATCCGATCAGGGGCCAAAAGCAAGCTCCATGTCTTCACAGCGAGAAGTTTTTCTGTTTCTAAATCCCTGCTATCCGGGGGCTTTGCTTTACATGACTGAGATTTTGCTTTCAGAAAAGGTGACTTTTTTTTTTTGTTCCTCCAGAATATTTCATTGTCTGTCTGGTGACAGTTTGATGTGACAAAATTTTGATGAAATGTAAAAAGGAAGTGAATTTTCAGTCATTAATTTTGAGTTCTGTTCATGAAAATCAGAGAATGCTGAACCGTGAACAGGAGGAGGTCCAATTTAATCTGAATACTCTGGCTTATTCCCAGTGGATACATGCACACATGGTTAATTTATCATTTGGTGTGTAAGTCTAGACACTGCAGAGAAAAAGATGTTTTACATCGCTGTGGAGGAATTTTGGCCTGAAGATTTTTGCATGGTAATCCAACTGTGCTTGTGATTTCTTTTAATCTCATTTGGTTTAATCTAAACTTTCATAAGCCCACATGAAAACCTGCGTTTGTTGACCGTCCAGGATGTGAACTTCCTGGTTTGTCTTGGATTATTTTCTTGCTGCATTATCCAAACATAGTTGGACATTCTCCCTCAAACGTTTCTGTTCAAGAGCAGAATTAATATTTACAGATCATTTCCTAAGTAAAGCAACCGCAGACAATGAAACTACCACCATAATGTTTGACTGTAAGCATGATGTTTAGGGTCAACACTGATGGGGACGCTTTGGAGTCGCTTTGTTGGCCATCTGGCTTCTCCTGGGAAGATTGCAATGTGCGCAAAATTTTATCGATATTCTGCTAATGTTGAAAAAAACATAATTCTGCAATTGTGATGTTTCTGTTAAATAAGAAAGGCAATTAAAATTACGAGAATTAGTATGCTCATGTAATAAGTCATTAAAAACAGGCTGCACCATCATACTCCTACCACTTCCTGTTCTCTTCTTCATCTTTTCCACCAGTAGTAACATCCGGTACTGCGACAGACTGGCGACCAGGGTGACCCCGCCTCTCGCCAGGAACGTTAGCTGGAGATGGACACCAGCAAAATGGATGGATGGATGGATGGATGGATGGATGGATGGATGGATGGATGGATGGATGGATGGATGGATGGATGGATGGATGGATGGATGGATCTGGTTGTTGATCACATGACTTGTGATGCAAAAAAGTGCTTCCATTAAGTGAATTTATTTTCATAATTCCATTGTGCAAAATTATATTGTTTATGGAAACACAGCTGGTGTCTTCAATAAATATTACATGGATTATCAACAAGTAATCCTCAGATTGGAAAGATGTTTCATGTAATTTTATCAGCTTAGTGCAAAGAAATGTTGACTTCTGACTGCTTAACGTCAGATTGGACCATTAACAGATAATTACAATAACAATCCCAGAAAGAGGCCAATCTCTTCAGACAGAAGCTAAAATATTTAATGAGCCAAAAAAACTAAATGTTTTTAGCCACTCCAGCCAGTTTACATCTTCACCTGGAAATACACAACTATGCTTAGTTCAAATCTAGATTATTTTCTTATAAGTAACAATGAAATATTCCTGCCTAAATCCAAGATAAAGTGCAAAAACAAAATATTCACAAAACTAGGAAAAAGTGGTGTTAAGTGGGAGACACTTACCTCACTGTCTCAGGACTTTTTAGCTACTTTTTGCAGAAAACTTCCTCCCACACTTCATTTTGCTAAGGTGGAGTCGTAGTCTGATCCCTGAAGAAGGTTATGTGGCTCTTTGATTCCCTGTTCTTTCTGCTGCAGTAGTTCACCTTGCAAGATGCTGCGAGTGGTTTTGATTCTGCTCATTTCCTGTGGGTTTCCATTCCACACCTGTAATGCATTTTGTCATTATCCTCCAGTATGTATAGCTACACTCATCAGCCACTAAATTAGGTACGCCTTGCTGGCACTGGGTTGGACTTCCTTTCACCTGCAGCCTCAGCTTCTCATTTCAACAAGATATAAGAAACATGAATCAGAAATGTTGGTCATTAGTGCAAATGACAAAAAGGCAGAGGTAGATCTGTTCACTTGAATAGTTTATTCTGACTAGTTTATTTCAGAAACAAAGACCTGAAGGCAGATGTTAGTGCATACGCATCGTAAATAACACAATGTGCTTTTATCTGCTGTTGTTTTGTAATATTTATGGTGAAACTGCGATAATGAAGGACATGACCTTTCAAGAAAAGTCTTTATAAGACATAAAGTCGATACTGCAGCCCATTTACTGTGATTGTTTGGGGCTAATTAGTAAGTATGAGAACAACGTTGTGATCAAAAGCCACCACCTGGCGTGAGGTGACTTAATCACCATGGTGACAGAGGAAGGAGGTTGCAATATCCCACACTGACATTGCATTGAGATATGCTACCTGCCTGACCAGCAGTGTGGAGAGCTGTCACCACCCACTCAACTTTTCAGATTCAAAAGTCTGAATGAAAAGGCAGACAAACCTGGCCAACCAGATGAATGAGCGTCGGAAGGCTGAGCTGTAAACGGATGAAAAGCAGACATGTTATTTATCACGCGTCTTCAAATCAGTTAATCACAAATGTCCGCCCATTTTGTTCACAGAAACAATACAGGAATACACCCATCAGGCAAACATTATGACCAGTGACAGATAAAGTGTGCAACACTAAGTAGCTCTTCATTACTGCACCTGTTGGTGGGTGTAATATATTTGGTGGCAACTGAACATTTTGAGCTTAAAATTGATGACCTAGAAGTGGGATGGGGAACCAAGGACTTGAGTGAGTCTGCTAGTGTGTGGGCTTGATGACGGGGTCAGAGCAGAGTGAGGTGTTCCCAGGCAGCACTGATCAGTATCCGCCAAGTGGTCCAAACAAAGAGCAGCGGTGAAACCATGACAGGTATCTGCAGTCCGATCAAACAGACGAGAAAAGAAAACGTGTTTAGTCAATTATTTCTCTGAGGTTACATTTCTCCTTGGCAGTAAATCTTATACTGTTTGTTCACCGGTAAATATTTCCTCACTGAAAATGCACTTTTTGGGTTAAGCAGCGAAGTATTCAGGTAGTACCCATGAAAAATGTGTCAAATCCTCTGTGCCTTTTCTAGTATTGACTCTTTTTTTGTTCAGTTTATTTGATTGGATGATTGAATTTTGAAGAAACAAGACACCAGTTTTGTTTCACACTCTTGTGGCCAAGATGACCCCAGAAGGGTTCAGTAGGGTTCAGAACCGCAGACGGGTCAACTCTGACATCCTGAAAGCAGTCTCTTATAAACCTTGCTCTTTGGGCTTTGACCCTTGACATCTTGGAGGAAGAATGACAGAGTTTGTTCCCTAACCGTTGACATATGGGCAAACTGCATCCACCAGAAAGTGTTTGGTTTTGACGGAGAGCGTTTGTTCAGCACACACACACTGAGAAATGCATTTTCCTTACAATTCTGGAATATCCTCAAGTGAAAAATGGATTGATTTGTTGCCAAGAAGAAGAGTTAGATAAAAATAATTAACAAAACCACATTTCCTGACCTGTTGCATTCAGTTTATGTGACCATATTTATTTACTTAATATGTAGCAAATGCGTTTTACCCTTGAAAATGTAAGCATTAAAATTCCCTTTTCTCACTCTTCATGTTCTTGGTTTTGTTAGGGAAAATATTTAAAGTCCCTCAAAGGAAATAATTTAAGTTGCTTCAAATTAAGTCTTGGTAAAAGTCTTGTTTAGCTAAGCTAGGATAACGTCTATCCGAGTTAGCTGATATATAAACATATTGCATAATATCACAGTTATTGAAACAAAAAAATAACTGACATTAAAACTATTTTGAAAGATAAAGGTAGGCTGCATGCTAACATATTTTAGTTCATCAGCAGACAGAATGCTGAGAAATGACTTTTTATTTTATTTCACATTAATGCTGAAAGTATAACTGAGAACTTAACATTTTAATGCTCAAGTACGTCAAATCTGTACCATGATGCTAATAAATTATGAGAAATAGAATAAAACACGCATTTGTGGGAGCAAGAGAAAATGTTTGTGTTTCGAATGTTTCATAGTGACACAGTGGTGTGTGTGTTCTTTAAATGACTCACTTTTTGTGAGATAGAAATCTTCTCCAAGCTGTTACTTCCCCTCTGTGTCCTGCACAGAGAAATATCAGCAGAGGTAATGTGTCGCAGGTGATGTGGCGAAGTTATAATTGTGCTTTTGTTCACACATCCACAGCTGCTGCCTGTGAATCCCTCAGTGATAATATAGCATCTGCACTTTCAATTTTCAGAGAAATTCTGTTTCATATTTTATCATCAATTATGTGTCAGAGATGCTACGCTAACTGGCTTACAGAAGACGCAGAAAATAATTGTTTCTTGAGGAGCAGCTTTGGAAGACATGTATTTGTTCACTGAAGTCGTATCATTAAATTGCCATGAGGAATCTGAAACAAAGCATTTGATCACTGAAGCTGTAACCTTCATTAGATCAGTGTGTTGCCTTTACATTCGTGACAAAGCCAAGATGTTTTCTTAATTTTCACTGAGAACTTCCATCTGCAGAAGTCTGTTTCATACAACCCTGAACAAAATCTAATATTAAGCTAGAGAGGAGTTGACAGGAGTGTGATGTTTGATGTGTGCAAATCTGACAAGACTACAGCATATGTCTCCTTCCTGATCGATTAGTAATCAACACAGTAGGGCAAAGATATGTTAAAAGAGCACCGCCTCATTGTAAAAGTATTCTGATTTCCAAACAAAATGAATGTGAAAGGCAAACCTTCTAGATGATTCATTCAGCAAGCGATGCTGTTTTTGCTCCGTTGCCTCTTTAGTTCCCAGTTACGCAGCAAATGCACCGAGTTTTTAAAGTCAACAAATGAGATCTGCTTAGGCCTGTTTCACTGCTGCTGTTTAAAAAACTAATAGATCAATAACAGACAACAGAAAAAAATAAGTTAGAGAACAAGTTCACCTGAAACATGTGAGACGTATAAGATTTCCTAAAAAGAAAGGCGATCTCTGACTTCTACTTTAATACAAGTTCAGATTAGATGTGTATATTACAAAAATCAAACATTGCAGGCAAAGGTGATGTTATCTTTTGCAGACAGGTAAGAGTGTAGATCAAGAGAAACCAAACAGGTAAGAGGATGAAAGGTTATTACATGAATAAAAACCTGCTGATTTAATGCAATGCTTGGAATGGAAATGAAAGTATAGATGACTGTAGATACGTGCGTGGGCGCTTGTGTGTTGGCGTGTATTGTTTACATAGTCTGCAACTGTTTTATGCAGAGCTTCTGAATATTTAATGGTATGTAAAGAGGATTTTTTTATATAAATCTGCTGTGTGTGCATATTTATTTGCTTTTAAGGCTCTGCAAAAAGCAGAGTTGATGGCTCACAGAGGATTCAATAAATTTCTGATTATGCAAAGTATCTACTTTTGCAAATGGACTACAAGTACATTTATCACTCATCTTTCTGGGAATCCATTCTTTGGCCAATAATTTAAGTGCCTAAGAAACACAACAGTGCAAATGTGAACAAACAGAAAAGCAGTTTGGAGTATTTCTGGTACAGGTGAACCTCAATCAACTGGAATGTAATAATAGCTTGAATTTAGGTCATTTACATTCAAAAGTGAAGCTAATATAGATTAAAACAACTTTTATTTAGATGATTATAGCTTACATGTAAAGGAAGCTTACAAGTAAAGGAAGCTTACAAGTAAAGGAAGCTTACAAGGTTACAATATGAGTTTACAAAATAGTGTTGGAAAATGATTTTATGGTCCTGTTATAATGTTTGTTTGTTAGGTTAGATATTGCTATATGTTAATGTTCTCTCTCTCTGAAGATGATCTGCATGTTAAAAAGAAGAAAACAGATGGAGACAATATGAAACATTTGTTGATGTTGTTGTGAAACCTGGTTGGGAATGAATTAGATTTTTCCAGGACACACAGAAAACAGGTCACAGAAACCTAGAGGCAACAAGTTATCTTGTATTCTGATTTAATGTTGATTGAAAATTATGTAATCCTTGTTTTAAATGCACTATGAATTAATGTTGATTATGAGTTATGTGATTTTGGTTTGAAAGTAATAAGGAGTTTTGACCTAGGAATGGGAAAAACCTGACCTAAACCAAACAGAGAATCTCTGTACTATTGTGAAGGAGACAGGTAGACGAGAAAGAAATTCAAAAGTGAATTTATGCAAATCATAAAAGCCAAAATTGACATTTAAACATTCTGTATAACTGTGTATTTTGTAAGATGACTTTCTGAATTAAATGTCGTTTTCATTTATATTCATCTTCACTGAAATAAAAAATCATAGTTAAACTGGCTCCTGTTAGGCTGGGAGAACCAGGGAAAACGTGGCCAAGTCCAGTTGGTTCAGTTGGAAATCGCCTCAGGTGCGCGTCGCTGCCTCACTATCTGAAGTCAGATTGCTCACAAAGCAAAGCCAGAAGCTGTTCACACCAACTTTGATCACTTCTGATTTCATGACTGCGGAGGAATCACCAAACATGAGAGTTTTCAGGTTTGCCCTCGCCCCTAAAAATAAAGGAATAGACGAGGCAAAATTTTTATTTATTTTTTTCGTTGACAGATCTTTGAAGTTATTTTTATCTGCAGGCAAAGCAAAATTGTATAGCCTTTTTCTGAGCTGTATGATTTAGTTTTTGTGCTTTGTTTCTCCTCTCAGCCTTTTTTATGCTGTGCAGCACATTTCAAACACAGTGATGGCTGTCGAGCCTCAGGGAATCACAGCTAGTCCACTGTATGTGCAAACTGCAGTTGTTACATTGTGCAGTTTATTGTACCGTAAATCAAATTATTGTAGGAAGAAGAAATAAAATGAAAGGACATTCACTGCCAACTTTATTATGTACACTTTTTGTGCGTGACAGACTGCTCTTAGTGCTGATCTGCTGGGATCCTCACACACAATCCTCTCACAGGTTTACAGGGAGAAAACATCCAGTGAACAGCAGTTAAAAAGCTTTGCTGGTGTCAGAAGTTAAAGCAAACTGGACAAACTGGTTTGAGATGACAGAAAGCTAACAGAGGTACAGATAACCAGTCACTAACACAAACATATGTAGGATAATGGACCGTGTCACAAAGATTAAATCATATCAAGTAGGGTTGGGCCCAGAGGCCATTTCGACTGAAAAACATCCTGTCATAATTATTCTTCTTACCCATCAATTTTTTTAAATTATAATGGTAATAATGGTATATTGCATTTAATATTCATTCAGCTTAGTGAATAATAAACAATTATTTTAGTAATCAAGTATTTTATCAATTATTCTGATGATTAATCGAGTAATCAAATAAAACAATCAATAAAATAAAATATCAGTAAATTTTACGACAACAGCAGTGTTACTATTGGATATAAACATTGGCCCAATTTTTTGTGCATCACTAACAACTTTTCTGAAGTTTAGAAAATTAGCCTGTAACAATAATAGCTCACTTTCTAACATAACCTGGACAAAAATTATACAAAAACCTGAAATTATATTCAATTTCATAATGAAGAAGTAGGTTCACAGACACTTCTGAAAAAATGTCTAAACTCCAGTCTTCAGTTTATGTATTTATTTTCAGTCAATTTAATAGATTAACTCTCACCTTGCCCAGCCATTTATAGCTTTTACATCCATGTGAACGACTGATTTGGTTCCTTCATCACAAACAGAAACGCATCTACCAGCTATTTGTTGCAACCAGGATGGTGATAAATTTATTTTCTGGTAAGTCCATAAAGCTCCACTTACATTTAGCATCAACTACAGCACAGCCATATTGAGTCTATCCGCTCACCAAACACACCCGCCGCGCACTTCACCGCCGTTTGCTCTTCAACGCCACCAGGCAGCAGCTCTGGGAGGAGACAGGCTGCCGTACTCCAGGCATTGAGCAGTCAACTTAAGGATGCTTACTGGTCCCCTGAAAACAATAAAAACCCAAACATTATCATCAATCAATAAAATACCCCAGTTGGGGAGTTATGCTGCTAACACTTAGCATTTGGCAACAAATAGTTGGAGATGAGAGTATTGCGCAACATAAATAATTGCCAACTGGAACACGTTGCATTAAATAATAAAACATAATTTAACAAAGCTTCAAGGCAGGTAATTTTCCTTGAGGAATTTTAATAATCGAGGTACTAGAATCATTCCAGGAATGATTACCACTGATTGTGGCCCCAGTACCTCAATGTACACAATGAAATCAAATTACTGCTTTTGGCAAACTGTTAGTTTTTTATGAATCACTCTCGCTGCAGTCACACTACCTAACCTGAGGTGTCACTGCAGAGAAAATCCAGTCGTAGCGAAATATACGGAATAAAGTGGTGAGTCCGTTAGAAATGCCTGTCACACTTCAGCTTTCTTTGAAGGACGGTGAATGTACTGTACTTCTTCCAGAGTAGAAAACATCAACTTTAGTTTGCAGAGGAACCATTTTGTCTTGTAAGTAGACAGGATCTACCAAAGTAGATTAGAGCTGTGAAAAGCAGAGGCCTCTTTCCCCCCAAAGTGCTGTGCTGTTCTCTGTAAATGCATAGAGTGTTAGGACAATTATCCTTAGTACCACATAAAATTAGAGTGAATATTATGGGTAATACAGTCAATATAGAAGAAGCAATTGTCTCCTCTTTAATCAGTAGCTTATGGGTGGTATCAAAGCAACAAGATTTCTGTATCTCTAAAAGTATCAGTGAAATGGCAAATGTCTTTTCAAATGTGCCATTTGAAAGACATTCAAGAATTTCCAACGTCACCCAGTGCTTTGATAACTATGTCATTTGGTTGTAGAAATAACCGTGAATCGTTCTTGCTGGTGTGAGTTTGTTCTTATTTTTGTTCTTTTTCATATAATTTGTACTTCCAGCAGCTGTAGAAGCTTTGCTTTAACTTTCAGGATTTTGTGTTGGCACTGCAGTGGCCTGTTCAGGTTGAACTCTGCTTGTTCACAGCTGGGAAAGGACAAAATGTGTTCGGAAGATAAATGCATTCGGTATTTGGTCTTGCCAAGTTTATGTTTTGTACCTCTATCTTTTATGTTTTGCTTCTGTCCCTACTTTCCTCATTTGGATTTGCTTTCAGTCTCTGAAATATTAAGTTCCAGTTAAAAAAAAAACAACAGATCTGCCTCTGGTTCTTTATTATGGTCACATACCGTTTTTATGTCAAATGTTTTTTCTTGTTTGCTTCAAATGTCGTGTTTGGATTCATGTTTCATTCATGAAGGTTTTATTTTTATTTAACTACCTCTTCAGTCTTTCAGTTTCTTAACAACAACATTATGAAGTGGAACATAATGTGCACAACCAAGTGAGCATCAGCAAACAGGTCGATAGACAATACACTCTCTACCTGAAATCACCATTCTGCTTCTTACTAGAAAATCAAACACCGAAATTAAAAGATGAGTCGTCATGATCGTTATTGCCGAGTTTCTGTTCGATTCCTTCATTTTACAGCCAGTTGTTGCTTCAATCTCACTTCCTTAATCTACAGCTGCATTAAAGAAACTGTTTACAATATCAGTTCTGCTGTAAGACCAAAGAACAAACATGCCTGGTTTCATTGCTTAATATATTTTATTTCAATGTAGTAAAACATGAAGGATAACTGTTCTTCAGCTCTTCGTTCGGAAAAATCTAAAATTAAGGTGCACAACTATTTAGTTTTTTTACAAAAATGTAACTAATTAGAGGGTCAAGGTTTAGAGGGTCTCCCTCATTTTGATCAAATGTGTGACATTAGTGGAATAAAAGAAAAGTTTATAATGTGAAAATAAAGTTTTTTAAGCTTTATATCCAAAACATGCCTGCAGGATTACTTTGATTCTCTCCTGCATGTTTGAGGAATCCTTCATTCTCCTGTGGCAACCATTCAGGGGACCCTGTAGAAATAAACACCAGCTGTTCATATCGGCCCAGTTTTACTTACTGGACTCATAGTGATAACTTAAAAATGACTAACATCGGCCCATATCAATATTGATAATATATTGTGCAAAGCCCGAAGTTGGAAATCAAAATAATGTGTTGAAGACAGCGCGTCGGAAAGAATAGGAGCTTCTTAAAGAGACGGTGGCCCAGATTCAAGAAGTCAAATGTCTTTTAAGTCATGTTTGATATATACAGTATTTTTTTATAAAACCTGAAGGTAATGGTTACTTAATTATGCTATGAAATGTCATTATGTGCCAGGAAAATCCACAACACCCCCTTTTTAAGGAAATCTATAAATAAAACTAAAACAAGAATTTGCTGCACTTTGCAAATCTCACCTCAGACACACACTAGTGTTTATGCTTTGTTTCAAACCTGAACGGATTTCAAAAGACGTTTCTCCTCCCATCTCTCTTTGATAATAGGCTCCTTTTGTTTTTGTGATTCAACATTAGGCGTAGTTCGGTTTTATTAATAGACCATTAAGTCCCCAAAAAAAGCAGTTTAAATAAAGCTGTAACCCAACAACACGACCCAGTGTATATTTCACATCTGTTATGTAGAGACTATAATCTCTACATATAGTTTCTATAATCTATAATCGAGCAGGCAGGGCCTGACAGGGCCTTTGCTCCGTCACCTGTCATTCATGGAAAATGTCACAAACAAACAGAACATAAAGTCTCTAGTAATAATAACTGAATTAGAACAGATCATTTCAGCAAATCTAACCAATTAAAATCATAACTTTGACCATCAGTGGTGACAAGAGCAGTAGTTTGTGCAGTCAGATTGTCTTTCCTGAAAAACAGATTACCTGCTATGCAGGTTATATTCCAAGCAAACTGGTTTCAAGTCATATTGAAATTGTTTAGATTGATTATTCCTACAGCAACCCATTTTTTATTTTGTATTAACCAACCACTGTGGGGTTTTTTCTATAACAAATGCTGCAGAACTAAATCAACCATGTGATTTATTAGTAAAATAAGATCCAAAGAGCTTCATCAGTCATATTGTTACCTCCACTGAAACTGTGTTTCTCCTTCCAAATTGTCACACTAACATCCTCCTAAATCCTCTTCTAACTTTTAAAATATTAAATTATGCTTTGTTAAATTGTTGATTGACTCATTCTGATACCAGAGATGAAACTGGAGCGAAAATAATGTTGAAAAAAAAGTCCTTGTGCTTATCAACTGATTATTAAACAAAGCACTTAAACGACACACAGTCTCAGAAAATAATTATTGCCACTTGAAGCCTCATACATTTAGAGTTAAAACAAATTGTGGATGATAAACTGATTTTCACATGCAAATCTTTATTTTAACGTGTCACATTTGTTATAATACCTGCTGTTGTAAAAGTGCTTTAAATGCAAACATGAGATAAGAAGCTCAAAGAGAAACATAAGACATCAAAGAGGATATAGTGATGAAAAAAGAAGAGATGTAAATCAAGCTTGGTGTTCAAACACTAACACTGAAGTAGAAAGAGACTATCAAAAAGAAACTATGCAGACAAAGAAAATCTCACAAAACGTATGATCTATGGTAGACGGTGTTAATGTGACACAGAGGTTCTGGCAGTTCTTTTGTCTGAAGGTGATCTCATTTCAAATCACATGCCAAAGAAATGCAATATGTCTGCATTAGCCCAGCAATGTACTGGAGACACATTGCTGGTGTATTTCCAGCCCCTAATATAATAAATATCAATCATAATATAGTAACTTTAAAAATGTAAATGTAAATTAAGACAATGTGGATTTTTTAAATGAAGAAACCCAAAGAATGACGTTTATGTAAGTATTCACACCCCCTGTAATTTCTACAGTTTAAATAGCATCCAGCTGTGGTAAATTCAGTTAATTAGACTTGGAAAGGCACACACCTGTATAAATAAGGTCCCACATTTGACAATGCAGGTCAGAGGTCAAGCACCAAGCATGAAATTGTCTGTAGACCTGAGACAGGATTATCTCGAGGCACAAATCTGGCGAAGGATTCAGAAACTATTCTGCTGCTTTTAAATTCCCGGTAAGTTCAGCGTCATCCATCACTAAACCCACAGGACTCTTTCTAGAGCTGGCCAGGTGTTTAACCTTTCCAGACAAAACATGATGGCGACAATACAGCCAACTTTGCAGTACCGAAATTCCACCAAAGTTTGCGCCATCTAGAAAATCCAGCAGTTTCTGAAAGGGGAGGCTTGCGCTTTCCAGTCAATATCAGGTTATTACGATAATTTCACCCCCTCTCCAGGGAGTGAAATTAATCTAAAGGGCACTTTTAATAGACGGTAAATTGCGAAAATAACTTTCTAGATATTGAAAGCTCTAGTTGTTATGGATAAATGGGCAAATATACATACTCACAGGACATTTAAAGAACTAGTGCGTACAAATAAAATAAGCAAAAATATCCAGGAGGAGATTTGAAACTTAGGTCTTAAGAGAGGGAAGGTTTCCAGAAGGACAACCAGATCTGGAGCTATCAGGTCTGGATGGTAGAGTGGCCAGATGAATGCAGCCAAATGCAGAGACATCCTGGATGAAAATCAGTTCCCGAGAATCTTGACCTCAGACTGGGCCGACGACCCGAAGCACATGACGGAGATCTGAAAGGCTTCAGAACCAATCTGGGAACGACCCGGAGTGGCCAAGCAAGAGTCCACACTTGAATCTGATTGAAAAGATCAGAAAGTGGCTGACAAATGTCTCCCATTCAACTTGATGGAGCTGGAGAAGAGCTGCAAAGATGAATGAACCATTGAATGAGACTTGAGGCTGACAAAGCTGCCAAAGTCGGATCAACAAAGTGATAATAAAATGCTGTGAATACTTACACAAATGTGATTTCTTTGTTTTCTATTTCTTTAATAAATAAATAAAAAATCTCAAAAACGTTTCTCCACAATTTCATAATGAGGTATTGATGTATAGAATAGGAGGTTCATTAAATTAAATTTGAAATATGGATGAAATGTAACAAAATGTGGGGGGGAAAAAAAAAACAAAAAATAAAAATCAAGCACTGTGAATACACCTTAAACTGCACTTCCTGATCGTACAAGCTGAGTTATTATAATGAGAAGCAGTGTGTACAACATGAATATACATTAGCTGTATCCGTATATAAATCTTCTCAGCCTTACACATTGACTAAAACATGTAAGGTTTTCTGTAGGTCATCGATCCTGTTGTCAAACTGCATATGTTTAGTAAAATGCAAATAAACATGTCAAACTTGGATAAAAGTTATTTAATCTGTTTCTGTTTGATAGTGGACTAGAGTTTAAAATGTGAGTCAACTGCATAAAAACGTATTTATGAAATATAACCAAACACAACTCTGCATGCCATATCCACTGAAGTACTCTCAAACAAAAATTCAAATGTTACTCTGCTCACAGTAACCACAACAATTTAAAGCAGCTCATGCAGACACCAACATGGTCAAATTCAAATTAGCAGGTGCCAATAAGCCCTCGGGCGATGTGTGGAGGTTCCTGAGTCCACCTGCACAGCGCTGCGAGGAGCTGAACTCTGTGTGACACCGACGTGTGAATGCGCCTCAGCATCCATGTCAGAATAATTTGTGTGCTGCCTGCTCATGCGGGTCCAGTTCTTCGAAGATGCACTCCGTTCTGCGAACGCAACTGGCCCACATTTATGCATCCAGGGCCACTTTGATGAAAGAAACGAGGTCATAAAGCTGGAGCCGCATGACAGATTTTCCAAATCATGCATCTAATAAATGACAGCCTGTTTTCCAAACTGTTCAGACTCTCTGACTCAGGCTGATGGTTTCTATAGAGTCCAACTGATGAACAACAACATCAATAATCTACTTTAATACCGCCATGGAAAAAGAAAAAGAAACACCAGTGTGAACTAAATATGGTGCTCTCTTTCTCTTAAGCCACATTATTTTGTCTTTGTGAAGCTCAGTGAGATTTAAATGATCATCAATGTTTTTTTAAGCTAACAGTTGTTTTTACGGTAATGTCAGAACTTTTCTGTCATGCATTTTAAAACCTAAAATATTCCACAGACTATTTAGTGTAAGCAGCTTGACCTCCATCCACACATCCACATCTAAATCAGAGCTACTGCTCAGTGGGTGGATGCATCAACTTATCAGACCAATTAGAAACCATTCACCCAACAAATGAAGCACAGCCTTGACTAGAAAAACCTTAAATAATGGAAATTATTGAAATTTTGAGCAATGAAGAAGGGAGATTAAATCCAATCAGATAATGTTTTGTCCAGTTGAAAAACTAGACAATGAGACTTAATCCTTGACAAACATAAAATGAAATAGTGTTTGCATCCAACATGACTTGTGGTCATTAGTCTTTGCATTTGCTGAAAAGCCGTATAACTTACAAACCCCTACGTTAAATATATTTTTCTTAACAGACTCAGTCTTCTTAAGGCCATTTAGTACCTTCACATCTGTGTAATATGACTGATTACTACACAGCAATTTAATTCAAAGTAAAAAAAACTAACTGAAAAACAGAAATGTTTAAATAAATTAGGGGTGCACCGATTTATCAGCCAGATAAAATATCGGTGCTGATTTCCTTAATTTTGGGTGAATGGTGATCGGCCGATTTTTACATCTTATCCACCGATGTTATCAACCTTGGCAAAGGTCTAACAATCAACCACTTTGCTTTTCATTTCTCTCATGAGAGGTTTGACTGACCGACCCAGTCATGTCTGCACATTTACAGTTAACAAGCCATTGTTGCCAATTCAGCAAATTTCTTGATATATTGAGCAATATTTCAAACAAAAAGATGGCGTTGGCCAAAATCGTTATCGGTAAGTTAGGCTTTTTAAAAGATCGGTAATCGACGATCGGCCAGAAAACTGCAATCGGTGCACCTCTAAAATAAATGTATAGAGTTTTGTAACATTGCCCATCTCTTCATCTTATTGGTTACAGAAGATCTGACATAACTTCCTAGGAGCAGAATGCAATGGAACAGACAATTCAACAGACTCTTTCAGCTTTCCTCCTCAGTACTTTGACAAAGTGATTCTAGACGGCAGCAAACCAAGAAGGATGCAAAATGGACTGAATGAAAACCATTACCTCTCAAAGCTGTTAAACACAAGGAATATGCTTTGAGATGATTGGGAGACTTTAGTAAGAAGCTGAGCGAAGAGTGGTGAGCCTCGAGCAAGTCTACATGCTTATTGGTTTGCAGTGATTGCAGGATTTTATTTATCAGATCCAGCTCCAATCGGCACTAATGGCAGCAAATTAACCTGAAGCGAAGAGATTTTTCATAATAAGCTGCCGTTTAGGTGGCAAGTGGTTTAGATTTTAGGAGTAGCAAATGTTGACAGTAGTTTTGTTTCACTGTTTTGAAGGCGGATCTTTTTGCACAGCAGGGTCTCATTTCAGCTAACATTTCCAAATTGCACAACATACAATGTTTTTTGATCACTGAAGTAGAGAGCGGTGGAAACTAGTGGTTTGATGCAGAGGGAAATGAGCACATATTCATTGCTTGATCTTTCTCGTCTTGGATTATTATTCATGGCTGCAAATTAACAATTGGGTATCACTTCAACAAGGAATTAATAGAGCTGTATATTTGTAAAAATCCTTGAAAAATAATAGCAAATCTTTAAAGAACTTAAAAGAAACTTTGAACATAAACCTGAGTTAGTGTTGTGTGATTTTTTGTAGGTTTTTCATTTCTGCAGTCTTTTGAGACTGAATTGTATCAGGTGTTTCTGTCTTCTAGCAGAGATTAGGTTTCATAACCTTTTTAAAGTAAAAGCTGCACTGCAAGGCTCTATTTCTCCACAACCTTAAAGCATAAAGTTATACAGAAATGTCCAATGGTGTTCTATTAACACCACCATTGTGGTTTTGCCTTTTAATATGGAAAGTGGACTGAATTTATGTGTATAAATAGTGTGTTTTGAACACTCAAAGCACTCACAAATCCCTAAACACTCATGAACCGACACAGATCCACAGTCAACTTGAGGCTAAGTTGCCCAGTGGCACATCAACATGTAACATAAAGGTGAAATTGTTTGTGGGACAACTACTCTTCCCACACTGATTTACATTAACTATGTTCACTGGCTTTTCAGAAATGCAATTAGCGTGTTAAACCGTAACGTCTGCATTTGGTCTGTTGGTTGAAACTGCAGTGCAGGAATGCGTGTCAGGGTTAACAGCACCTTGCCTGTCACTTCTGAGCTCTAGGCAGAGTTTTATGGTTGCTCCCTTTGGATGAGAGGCCAGACAATTACCTCTGTGTCAGACAAGCCTATCTGTGGCATGAGCTGGTGTCAATGTGAAAAATGAAGTTTGCCAATGGGTTGAGGCAAGGAGAGCCATCCTTAAAAGAATACATTTCAGATTCTGGACTGTTTTCTTCTTTTTGGACACAAAAACGTGAGGATGTACGAATTGTCTGAGGACAAGGTAATGAAATATAGTTGCAAAGCTGCCAAAGGTCAATAACAAATATACAGTGCCTTGCAAAAGTATTAACAGGTTGGATTGTTTACAGTTGCAAGTCCACAGGAAGCAGGTGCATCTACAAGTAATGCCTAGTTCACACGGCAAGATTTTTATGCTAATTTTCGTCCCGATTGCCGTCTTCTGACAATCTTAAGGATCTAAAATCTTGGACATTTAACATTTTTGGTTGTCTTGGTCCCATATCAAAGCCTGTTCTGATTTGCAGCGAATCAGAAAGGAAGGTGACGGAAACCTGGAGGAGAATCCAAAATACACAGAAACAAAACAGCTGCAGTCCCCATGCTTCAGCAAGCGCCTGTACTTTCTGTACATGTAGGCTAACGAGTAAAGTTGCAAACCATAAGTTTTTTCTTTCAAACAAAGCAACAAGAATGAGCTAAAATCTCCCAAAAACGTCTGATGAAACCAAGTTTAGCTGAAAATTTTACAGGTAATTTTGATACAACACTGAGTATTACAAACACACCAAAAGAGGTATTGGCAGCACTTTTCAGCACATTGGACTGTGTTTGTTCAATGAAATTTAAATTGCGGACAGTTAAATTACTTCTATCCCCAAACCTGCAGCTAGAAAGTGGTTTATGGAGGATTCAAGCCACGCTGTGGACATTTAAAAAGTCAAGAATAATGTTTGCATGCTTTCAGAGATGGTATTGCCTAGTTGTAGTTTTAAAGCTACTGTTGCCTTCCTGTCATCTCAAACCAGTATGCTCATTTTCCTTTGACTTCTGAAATCAAAAAGCCATTTAATTTTTTGTCCATGCAACTGCATCTCACTGGACAATTAATGTGTTTTAAGTCCCATCACCTCAGCAGTTTCTGAAATTCTCACACTTGCATCTCTTACACCAACAACTATGTACAAAGACACTTATTTTTATGTTTGGGTTGAACTTGAGCAAATCTAGAAGCACGAATACATTAAGTTGTTGGCATCTGATTGGCTGATTCACCATTTATTTTAACGAGAGGTGTGTCTAATTAAGTGGCCCTTGAGCCACTTAATTAGAAATCAAGTGAATAATGACTGCAAGGCTTCCTGTGTTATCACTGCAAAGCTTTGACTGTATCTGGTTTAAGCAAAGTCAGTTGGCAGAAATACCTTTGAACCAAAACATCAGAATGTAAAGCAAGATATGTACTTCCCAGCTTCAGTCAGAAAACATTCCTCTCTAAGGTAAGAATTAAAACCATACCTGTTTTCATCCAAATACCTTTTCAAGTTTTCAGTTTCACTAGTCAAACATGAGAGCAGAGTTCAGTCATTTTATCAGTGGTACATCTCTTCACATACTCCTTTGATGGGTGGTATTTTGTTTCTGCCTGTTCGGTTCCATCACAGGGTCCTCTCAGCGCCACAGAAACTTGTCTCTTGTTACAGTACAGCATAAAACTTCCTGTAGCTAATCTATTCATATTTTCCATTTCTTCCTGGCCTGGCTCTGAGAACACAGGAGAGAGGAATACAGAAGTGCTTTTTTCCTCCTTTTGAAGGTCTTCCATTAAAAATGAATGGCTCTCTGATTCGGTGAAGAGAAGAGATTTTCTGCCAGATGAAGACAGGCAAAGTGGAGCCGTAATGAGCCAAAGATAAATAGCTTATCCTCTTCCTTTCTTTCTATTTTAGACTTTTCTCAGAAAGAGCACATACGCTCTGAAAAGCCTGTCTGATTAAAGGTTTTCCAGCATAGATGCTTTAGTGATGTCTAGTAAACGCGTTACAAGGACAACGAGGCTGCAGCAGATTGATTTTTGTGTCTCTTTTAATGGTACAATTGTCCCACAGCCATCTTCTCTTAACATCTCTGGTATTAAAATCTTTAACAATTCTTCATTTTTAAATTTTCAGTGACATATCAGTAGATCAAGCAGTACTAGTTGTCACAACACTGCACTTTGATTAATTCTCCTTTTTTTCTTGGTGTCAGGAAAAAAAAAACTTTTATCTGTCAGAGAAAAAGAAAGCAGTAAAATAAACAACCTAATAACTGCACACTAAAATCTAACCCTTCTCGATGTATTACTGAGTTCTGGGTCTTCAGAGCATCTTGAGGAGATCAACACTGGGTTTATGAATGAAGTGCTCTAAAATTTCCTGGTATGCAGCTGCCCTAACTTTGGACTTCATAAAACACAGTGGACCAACAGCAGAAGTCCTTTTGTTCATTAGCCCAGATGGGACACATCTAACAATATTTGTGGTTCAGATTAATACGAAGAATGTTACAGTCGCTGACCATAACCTGGATGTATCTGCACAAAGCTCTTGAATTGGCTTTGCTAATCATCACAAGGCTACACTTATCCTTGTTGATTTTGTTCTTTTCTTTCATCTTCCTTTACTTTTTAGGTCCTTCCACTTAACTTTCCAAGAAATATATTTGGATACAGCACACTTTGAACAGCCAACTTCTTTAGGGATTGCACTGTGTGGTTCTCCTAGTTGGGGTGAAAATCACTACCTCTTGGACGATGGTGAGGTCTATAGAGACCTAGTGGAAACGACGGTCTCTCAAACCCATGGTTCACAATCTTTTTATTGAACAATCTTGAATGTGAACACACCGGCATGTGTCACTGTTTGAAACAATCAATTTGCTAAAAAATAACAATGCCATCATAAAAACACAAAATGTATGACCCCTTTAACCATTTGACTTACTAAATTACCATGAATTCATTCTTTATCTTACAGCCTTTTATCCTAAACAGTCACTACTTTGAGTGCTATTACCATGCATTTATCATGTTATCAAACCTCTGCTGACATTGCCTGTACCATGAAATAAATCATACTCCAACTGTCTGTGGTTTTACACAGCAAACAACATTGAAACTTGTGAACCTTTGTATTGCTGACGAAGCATAAATAACTTAACAGAGAACATGAGCGCCCTCTACAGGCCAAAACGGTAGCAGCTACATTTAATAGCAACTTGTATGCTCCGTGAAATATACATAAATATACATTTATGTAACAAAACGCAAATACCAACCTTGTTCCTCCATCAACCAGGTGCTAAGAAACCGTTTGCACCTTAACTTAATCATTTTCCACTTCTAACTGTCGAGCACTCCTTCTCTATGAGCATAGACATAATATAAGAGCTTATATTCTTATATTATAACATAATATAAGAGCTTATATTCTTATATTATAACATAATATAAGAGCTTATAATCTTATATTATAACATAAGAGCTTATATTCTTATATTATGTCTATAACTGGCGTTCTCGTCGCTGCTGTACAAGTTTGCGACAATCGATTTACGACACCTGACGTAAATCCCCTTTCAAAATAAAAGCATTACTGTGTTACTGCTGCAGAAGAAGAATAAAGACTTATAAACCAATTTATGATGCAGAAAATATTAGTACGGTCATTTAAAAGGTCAACTTCCACGTGTATTGTTAGCTGTGACAGTCTGTGAGATACAACATTTTCAGTTTTTGTTTGTTTTTTTGTTTTTTGTTCATGTCATTTTTGTTTTGAAAACAGCAAGGAGGTCCTGCGTTTAAACCCCAGCCTGGTGTATTTCTGCATGTTCTCTGTGGGTACTACAGTAGACATATATTTAATATACGTTTCGCTTTTTGTTGATAATCTAATTTACTGAGTTCTATATGCATATAGATTTAGCAAAGTTTGGTTTCTAAAGACATACATGTAAAATGTCCAATTTAATTGGTGTTCATTTTGAAACATAACACCATCGTGCTTTTTTGATTTTTGGCTTTTGTGGAAGATTAAAATAAGACTGTATGTATGTTCACAGCAGTTTCCACTCCCACCTTATGAATCAGGCTCCATTAGGTACACATGAATATGACCATAAGGATGTCCATATAGGCATACTCAGAGAGCCACATACAGAGAGCTGTATATACACCCATGTAGTGACAATGACTTCCTGTTGAGGCTTATTTTCAGTTGTGAATAATTCATGTACTTTGGAGATTTAATGATGTTTCTCTTGTTGTGCATGGAGTGTTCTTGGTCAACCAAGGTCCCAGAGCATGCTGCTGCAGAATGCAAACAAGAGTGGCAGACTGAGAATATTAGAGTTTTGATGAATATTTGTACATAGATTTATACATGTGTGGAAGGCACCAGGGATTGGTTCTGAGATCACAGGCCGAGGGATGCAAGCAAATTGCATCCTTAATTGCAGTCCTGTTTATCATTCTTCCTTTTAGAAGTGCAAAAATCTAAAAGAGATTGAGAGCCTCAGCAGTAACTCTCCCCACTTTTTGATGATGTACCAAGGAAAAAGCTGACTCTAAATCCCCAAAATCACCCTCAGAGGAAAGGATTTATATAAAAAAGGCCTTAATAAATACTTACCAACACTTCCTTCCTGGGTATGTTTTACTCCTGTTTGACCCTGACATGTTCATGGCATTAAGATAAGTTACAAATAGATTCTATCGCAGGCAAATATGCATCGTATTACACAGTTGCACAATTTATTTACTTGAAGCTCTTCTGTACAGCACATAACACATTAAATCATTGTTTGGTGTCCACACAAGCTGCAGTAAATGGAGAGTGCAAGGGTGAAATCACTCTGAATCATCCTGGAGTTGCTCTACATTTATATGAACTCAATCCAAACCACATTAGACAGAAGTGAAGATGTGCCTAATCATCATCAACCATTATCTAACCAGAATATATTAAAAAAAGAAACGCCGTGAGATTAAAAATCTCTCTTACAAGAGTGTCCCAGCAAGTGGCAGCAGCACTAACAGTATGAGGCCCTTATTCTACAAGAGCAGTGAGATAGTCCCATTTATTCCCCTTGAGAAATATCTCTCTCTCTTTTCCTTTTTAGCTTTAGTGAGACAGTGCTGAGTAGGCATGTTTTTGTTGAAGTTCAACTTTCTGTCATCTGAGTCTAACACAGTGGCAGATGTTATTACCAAGCAGCAGGGCAGAATGATCAAATGTTTTAAAAATATGACATTTTTAACCATAAATTCATCATATATTCATCCTCTTTTATATGCTGTAACGGTTCAATAGAGGAATATTTAACATATTTCGATTAGGCTCGGTTTATTTGCTTTAATTTTGAACAAGTTTGAAATTAAACCTTTCAGTAACTAAACAAGACTGATGCAATCATGGAAAGTGTAAATTATAATTTGAACAAAAATATGTTCCAATTAGTCTGGATTCCATCACATAGACAATGGCTAATCAAGTTGCTATATCCCTGCACATATTTTTTTTCTCCAGGCAGGAGAAGACTTTGACGCAAATTAACTATAAATAACAAAACCCAGATCTATACAACTCAATGCAGCCTGCTTGCACAAGGGGCTCTGGATCAATGAAAAGGAAAGCTGGCCTTTGAGCTTAATTGCTTCCCAAAGCATTCCAGCTAAAATAGTTGGATTCTCTACACACCTTCTTTAGAAAAACACAAAAAAGATGTTACAAAGCACACAGTTTGAGCCTGAAGTTTATAGGATCACATTATGGTGCAGTAGTACTGTGTCTATACCTCCACCACCTTTCACACCTCAACATAAAAAATGAAAATTACCTGACTGTTTTCAGCATGCTCAAAATTCATGATGTTCCAGTGCGGCAGCATGTCTGGGTCCAAGCTCCAGCATATGGTTACTGATATACTGAAAGAAATTTGTTAGTTTTAAAGGGGCAGTATTGTGTAAAATCTGCATTTTTAACTTTATATTTAGTTATAATGTTATTCCCTTATTAAAAACATACCTGGAGTGTTGCCTTGATTCCTTCATGAATGTCTGAGAAATCTTCTAATCAACCAAGCATTCAGCTGTGCAAAACGCCTGGTTGGACCTAGCCCCGCCTTCAAGACGCAGCTCCTCCTCTAAGCTGCAGTTTTCATGCTCCTTCAGACTAGCTAGAAGCAATTAGCAAATACCTGCTGGAACTGCATATCTGCCGAGCTCTTTATGCGAGCAAATTCAGCACTGGTAAAAACATTGTTAAAGGGTTAATAGAGGAAGAATGTGATCACTTCAGAAGACAAGTTTCAGAAAAGCCACTAGAGTCTATCAAAATCTTTAAAATAAAAGCACTTCAGGCTTTAGAACCTTGAAGTGATCGGATTACAGATACCAGAAAAACAAATATTGATTGATGTGAACTATTCCTTGTAATTTCGCTCACCAGGATATCAAAAAAGTCATGTTTTACTGAATGTTTGCAAAAAAAACTCACTTTCTTCAATTCTCTCATACTGCAGATATAAATGCTGATACTGGTGGCCATAAGATGATCAAAAACTTATTTACCTAAGAGAGCAGTAGAATAGTTGTGTTTACACTGAAATTATGTTTAATATGTTGTCATCCAGTAATATTAAAATGGTCATGTGACTCAGTGTGACCGTAATCTGAAGCCCTCTCTCTCTCTGGCCTATGTTTTTCCTGGACAAGATGGACTTGGAGCTAAATGGGGTTGGATCAAAGGCACTGGCTGATTAATGTAATTACTTCTTTAAGCACAGATTGTTGCTCATGACGACAGATTAAGCTAATCTTAAGAAATGCTTGACTGTAATGCAAAGGAGTCCTTGTTTACTATGTGCAACATGACGTTAATTTTTAATAATTGCATCATAACATACCATCTGTTATTGGTTGTAGAAATCAAGTGATATCTTCCTATGTCTATCTTTCCCACAAAATCCTTAATTTAAACTTATGCCATATCCAGTGACAGAGAATGTGAAATTAAGAAAAAGTAAGAGTGCAGGTCTGTGCAATATCACATTATATCTCAGAATTTTTTGGAAAACATTTGGTATTTTCCTTGGGAACTGCTCTGTGTATATGGCAGCATACCATCTGCACAAACTGGCACTAAGGTTCAGCCAAGACAACAGAGCTGACCTAAAGTCTCAACTCTTGTCTGGCTGTAATTTCAGTCTGCTTTCCATCCCCAGCAAATTGGACATTTGATGGTGTGGCTTAGCAGATATTGTACTGCAAACAATGAACAGATTTAAACTCTGTAATATCTTTGAGCAGTTAATAAAACCATAAGCTGTGTCCACAAAAGTGACAGTGAGACAGTGAATTAAACATCATACAACTCAATTAATTACTGGAGCCATTGTTTTTCCAGCCAGATAATGGAATTAGTTTTTCCAGGCCAACATCCCTGTCCGCAGCCTGGCTAGCACAACACCAATGCACAATGATCAGGGCTACCCAACTATCAGCCCCTTATCTTTTCTGTGGAAGGTATAAATTAGTCTTAGAAAATCCACCAATTTGTAGATATTTCCCCAAGCGTGGAGAAATATTTAATATCCCGTGGCAACCCTTCAGCTGTTCAAAACGTCTCGTTGGAACTAGCCCCGCCTTAAACGAAGATGTTTAAGGCGGATCGTGGCTTTCGGCATCTACAGTAGTTTTGGTGTCTGGAAAGTGAGAAATTTCAAAAATCTTCTGAATGTAACGTCACTGCCCCGTTACCTAGCAACCCAAGCAGAATTACAGCAGGTTTTACTGCTGCATGTGGTGTACAACGGCTGCTGGATTAATTTACCATGCTGAAATCACTTGATGCGTTCTTGTTGGTGGTGCAGGAGGAGACAAACGATTACATAATCGCGCATCTGTTTGCAGCCATTTTGGAGTTTGAGTGTAAACTTTGAATTGTGGGGGAATGGCCAGCAGCAGCTCATTTTGATTTAAAGGGACAGGAGGCCCTAAAACAGCTCATTCTGAAGGGAGCTCAACATAAGCAGAACTGAGCAGACTGAAATCTCATCAGCTAAGAATGATTTTTGATCACAAAAGTGTAATGAACAGGTTTTTATTACCCGTAGAGCAATCCTAACATGTTCAAGGAAGCATAATGGGTCATTTTTAAGCTATATTTAGTGTTTGAAATATTAAAATAAGCAGTGATAAGTGATGCTTCTCCCTGGATCCTGGAGCCAGTGGATGCATTTTAGTCTTTATAATTCTGCTGTCGACAGACACACTTTCTTTAAAAACTTGAAGAAAAAGCTTTTCTGGATGGACTCTTACAAACTTACAAACCAAAAAAGAGCCGTTTTAAGTGGTTTGAAGCTATTTGCTCTCACAGGTGGACATCACACTCTTCGTTTAGAAAACAGTTTTACCTAAAACACCACTACTCCCACAATGTTGCTGAATTTAAAGCGTCATTGAGAATCGCAGAGGAAGCCTAAAAATGTCTGTGGACAGCCTAATGCCGGTCAAACTGACAGGCAAATATGTAATTATTCCACTTAAATAGTATACTGCTGCTGAATTAATGTCACAATACACAGTCGCAGCAGCAAAATCCTCTCTGCTGCACAAAGATAAATATAGTGTGAGAAAGTTCTGGAGGGGCTCAGTCACTGCTGAGAGACGATGTTCTTTCAATCAATCTATTGTTGAAAAGATTTGCTTCATAGTCATGTAATCTTTTGTACTTGTAAATAAACTGCTGTTGCCTAAACATAATTACAAAGTTTCAGCAAGTGTGTTTGCAGAATTTAATTAGTTTTCCATATGTAAATCTGCTTCAAGTGTTAATTTCTTCAATCTTCATTTTCAAAAATGTGAAACTGGCTGTGAGATTTTCAATATAACAAGACGTCACTGAAAGCTATTCTGTTTGAGCAAAAGTATGTCATGACTAGAATTATCTAATGCAGAACTCAAAATCAGAATAAAAAATTCAAATAGCAGTTTATTCTGGCAAAAATACTCATAAATTTGTATACACTACCACTATGTTTAGGAGATAAAGACGAGCTTTTCTTCCTTCCTACTTCCCAGAACCTTTACTCATCTTACTCACAAAGTCGACAAAGTCGATGCTTGAGAGAAAATCCGATTATCCATTCATTCATTGCTATACCTGCTTCTCCTTGAAGTGTAGATGGGGGATTTAGCGCAGCAATCATTGGGTTTATTCTGATTATACTACGTACGCCTATCAACAAACAGACACAACTGGTCCTGTTAACATTGATACTTCATAAGTGTACATTTGGATCATTGGATCTCATCTAAAATGTGAAAAACTTCCCAGCTTTTTACAAACATTCCAATATTCTGCTCTGCTTTACAAAATGGTTTCTCCTTGCAGAGACATTTCCTGCAAATGGAGGTCATCCCTTCACCGTTTTCAAATATAAGTAACTTTCCCAGCCTCTGGCATCTTGAGGGAACACAGCAGGTGGGCTAGGCATGGGTGCTGATTCATGATGCTCGCTTGAGGTATGGAAACCCTAAAAGGCAGAATAGGAAAAGCTGCAGGCAAAATACGAGAGTGGAGACACACAGTACGTGGATATTCACTAATCTGAATAAGGAAAATATACAAACCGATGTGCCAGCATTACTTTACCTGAAAAAAGATATGTAAAACAACTTTAAAGTTGCAGTTTGTTACTTTTATACAAAACTATGTCGTGACAGTACAATTTGAGACAGATAATCTGTGAAAAAACATTAAGCTCCTCCATCTACTCCCAGTGCCAATCAATTTATTAATGGTGGAGAAACAACTGACAGGAACACGGTTTATTGGTGGCCATGTTTACTAGCCCAGCATTCATTGCAGGCTCCATTTTGGGGAGCTAGCATAACAGAGAGCACAACGGAGGGCGTGAGCAGCACATACACATACATAACAGTTAGTCAGCTGCAGGAAACTTACAGTCAAGGGAAGGTAATTTTATTTGTATTGCACATTTTAGCAACAAGGGGAATCAGAGTGCTTTACACAATTAGAAGATAAAACAACAAACGAGTCAAACAGTTCTTCAGGTGACAGAAGGCCAACTTTGTAACTGTATTTATGTGTCTCTGGAGATTCAAGTCATTCCTTCCAGATCAGTTCTTGTCAGTTTTGATAAGTAGTTTCCAGTTGTAATAGCTGACTCTTTATTATTCCTCTTCAGGTCAAAAATAATTACTTCCGTTTTGTTTCTATGGCACATCAATGCATTGATTTGTTCAATGGATCTGCTCAGTGCCTGATGATATTTTAAGGTGCATCAGCTGCATAGTTATCTTAATTATTCCTATTTCTTGCTTTAATTTGAGTTAGCTGGAGCCTGTAATGGCTGGTTAATGAATACTTTTGAGCAATCTTTATTTTCTGACTGTTAATTTAACAGGGTAACTCCAGATCCTTCAAAATATGAGTCACCACAGAAGAATGTGAAGTTTAAGGTAATTCCCTTCACATCTGAGGTTTACAATAAAAACTTACATTGATCAGACATAACATTAAGACAGGTGATGTTAATAACCCACCTACCCCGAACACATTCCTGTCATTTCTTCTTCTGGCAATAAAATAAATTGACCAGCAGCAAGACGAGAGGAATGCAAATATTAGTGATAAATATTTGACTTCCTGACTGTACACTGTTTATAGAGTATTATGACTTGGAGAGTCCAAACACTCCATGTTCAAGAATGTGCTTTCCTTCAATCTCTGCTTCATCTCCTCTATATCAATTTTTCTTTTATCGCTCTACATTTTCATCGCCTCAAATCAAACACATAAACAGACCCCTGAGTCTTTCCCTCTCCAGGACTTGGTGTATTTTCTCTATGTAATATTGCAGAGTTGGGTTTGAGTAAGCCAGTGAGACGAGCAAGCTTTGATTAATTCGGAAGCCACTGAAATTTGTCATTCGTTTGCACCGACACTTGAGCAATATTAACTGGATGCATGAGTCCCCAAAGGAATCAAACTGCAGCAGCTCAAATGATGTAAATTGATTTTTACACGGCTGAAAATAAATCTTAGCATGTTTTCACCCGTCAAGTTACAGGCACGATTCATCTGTGTCACTTATTAAACCTCTTCATAAATTATATTATTATCTCAATGTCTCAAGTTGCAAGTTTGATCTGTTAAAGATCTCTTCAGGACAGAGCGACTGAATCAGGTACAGCTTGATGTAGGCCGGTGACAATGACAACTTTTGCTGGACGATAAATTGTTCCAGAAGTTACCTAAATAAATGATAAAATTGCTGCTTTAAAACCATGTTCTTGTGATATAATTGTTATGGCAAGATGAATAAACTTTAAATTCTGATTGATATTTAACACTGGAACTGGAATACAATTTAAATATCCAAAATAAATAAACAAAACAACAGATACAACAAATAAAATGAATCATGAAGTCTCTAAACAAACTTGGACAATTTTAAGACCAATTTGCCAGACTGAAGACTTTTGTCATCCAGTGTTTGGTAGAAAGAGAGAGAAAAGAGAAAAATGATAAATTAAGCAATTAAAAATGATTGAGGTAGTTTTAATTTATCATGCGATTAATTGATGTATTGCTTATTGCGACAGGACTAGCTTGATGATGTAATGAGATATTAACACCTGTTATATAAACTTCAAGATTTATGAATCACTGACTCAGATTTATCTTGACTAATTGTACATATAACCAAACTAAAAATTAAATTGTTAATTATCATTTGGAAAACTTAAGTACAGTGGATCCACTAGTGTCAATCTGTGAATACGCCAGCCCCTCTAAAAATGCTTATAGCCACCTATTTTATTTAATAACTCAAACAACAAATGTACCATAAAGATGGCGCCCAGTGGAAGCCATCTTGGCATTACCACAGAAGCTAACATTCACACTCTTACTTATTTTCGTTCTTTGGAGTACAGCCAATACTGACACATAAAAATAAAAGATATCACCACCAATTGATATCTGTAATTAACAATTGAAATATTGTTAAAATAAAATATCTAGAGCACCAGTTGACCTGCCCATGACAAAGGAACCACATAAAAACCTGCAACCAGCGGCTTGTTCACACATGCTTCAGCAGGAAGGCCAAAATCATTCCATTCTCCACCGAACTATATGTAAAAAAAATAAACGAACATCCCACAAGCACGTTAGCTAAAAGATTGTAAAATATTTTCTTCCCTACTGCAACATTTAGATCGCAAATCAACTGAAGCTCCGCGAGAAACTCACTTTCCTCCGTAACGGCCTCGATCGGAAGCAGGAAGTGACGTCACAGATTACGACCGCAAAAATAAAACTAAACTCTCAAAATTATTACATAGCTCTTGTTTAAATAATGATTTCGGGATAAAAACGAAAGACAATGAAATTAAATAAATCAATAAAATGCATACATAAAATTAATAAGTGAGGGATTATTGTTGGAATACATTATATGTTCTTTTTTCCCTTGGTATTCTTGTATAGGATTCAAGAGGAACAGAACCATTTTGTTAATTATATACACTACATAAATGATTATCCTCAGTTTGACTTGTGTAATAAAGGCAGGAGTTTTTTCAGTTTTCTGGTACGGAGCATATAGATGTGTACTAACACAATCCCAAGGAGAAAGACATCAGTAAAGACCTGTTGTTCCCACTCAATCTGAGAGTGGATAAAATGGCATTACAAAACAATTTTGATCAATCATTTTAAGAATGAAAAATTACTTTTAAAGTAGAAACCACAAGACAGCTGCCAGAATTCAGAGAAATGACAAAAATAAAAAATAAAAATCTTTAATTCTTTTCTTCGCACATCATGTGAAATGTTACAGTTTATGTGAAGAAAATTAGAAACGGACTTTACATGAATGAACTTTTGTGGACATATCCATAAAGAGAATAAAACAGAATAACTTAGATTTGCACCTGAATGACGGTTAAGACTTTTGAAAAATCTCCAACAATAAGGCACAGTTGTAAAGAAATAATGTTTTCTTCTTTTTCTTGCGTTGCAGCCATAAGAACCTTGTGCCTTGCAGTCAGTGAGCCAACCATTAACTTCTCTTTATGACGACATATTCCAGAGGCAAATGTGAGTCCATCTGTCCAGCAGCTGCAGCTCGGCCTGAATTGGGTCACCAATAGGACTATGATCCAGGACACAGCAGCAAATCTAAAACTGGATGCCTCAAAAGGGAAGAATCAGTGTGTTGTAATGGCCCAGTCAAAGTTCAGATTCTTACAATAACTAATTTTCTTGGATGAGAGCAAAAAAATATGAGCTGATGCAATGTGATAAAGCCAAAATTCCTCCATAACAATAGAAAAGGCCAACAGTTAAAAAAATACTACAAGTTATTATGATCTATTGAGGTATAGAATGTAATTTGTTTTTCACACATCTTTTCTATTAGATCTTTGTTTAATAAATGTGAAATTGTTGATGTAAAAGTGGATTTTTAGGATGATGGATTGCATTTCTTATGTTTCAGTAAATGCAATTTCCTTTTGCAGTGAAACTTGTTAAAACCATGTCACATAAACAGATTGTCTCTGCACTACTGCAACTCTTTTTATCCTTTTCACATCTGCAAACTCCAGAATAAAGACTTTATTATTCCAAAGCAGAATAACTCAAAGGGACCAGGGGTTGTAATAGCGTCTGAATATTTAACAAGTCTGTCAAAAAAAAAACCATTACATGCTAAAATTGTTACTGCTAATTATGGAGGCATTTCTGCCCTGAGTTTAATTTAATGGGCATGTTATGAACCCGCCCTCACTGCCCATTAACCTTTGACCCTGTTCATCGGTCATGACACAACAAAAAGATGTTCAAAACCATTACCAGCCACCCAGAAATTCAACCTGTTAAAAAGTCACAGTACAATGAATAAATAAATATATCGTAACCGGTGTAGAAGTACATTTAATGACATTCAAAAATAAATATTTTATGTTGACACACAACTGAATCACAGAAGGTTATGCAGAGGGGAGATGTTTGGATGAGCTTTTATTTCGGTACAGAGATGTGTTGTGTAGTCTCCAGCGACAAATAATATTTAATGATCTTGGTACTTAAAACCGTAACACTAGTGAGATCTTCATTTACACATCACCAACACGCTACAGTGTTAGTCAGCTAAAACAGAATCTGCTGAGAATTCTCATTTAGTTTTAAAGATAGCTTTAATTACAGAAAAAACAGCTACTTTTAATCATACTTCATTAAATTTGTTTATCCCGTCTATTCTCGGTTTAAGGACTAATTGTGTGTTATTTTTGACAGGTTTTTCTTTCCGTAGAAGGTTTGCCTGAATCAGCATTTCTTGGCTGTGTCTGTGTCATTGATAAAAAATAAATAAAAATTACACGGCACTACTGCTGCCAGTTTTCTCACAGTTTTCTCTTTCCATTGAAGGTAGACCATGCCTTTTAATTTTTGTATTTTGCTTCCACATAAGAAAATGAACATTTAATTCTTAATTAGCTTTATCCTCCATTTAGCACAGTGTAATTTCACCTGGTTTTCTTTAAATCAAGCCCAACACTTCAGTTTTAGTCTCATCAGAGTTCAGGACATGAGTCCACAAATGAAAGGTTTTCTGTCTGAATTCCCAGACTGTAATCTGGCCATGTTGCTTCTTCCTTGCTGAGTTGCCTTTGAACGCGTGTCAGTGAAAGAGTAATTTCACTGTGGGTAATAAAACCTTCTTTCCAGCGTCTTCAGAAGGTGTTTTGATTTCATCCAGGGAAGCATTCACTGAGACCACAGGCTGTGATTGCTACAAACTTATTCTGTTTCATGGTCTTTTTCCAAGAAACAGCTGCGCCGAATTTCCTACGATGCCTTTGTGTCCTCCCATGAGCATTTCACACTCCCAGTGGAGATCATAATAATAACTTTAATTATGCTTTGATTGAAAGGTAGCAGCAGCAGTTAAAACTATTTTATTTACTCTTTCCAGTTTGTTGTTCCAAGGACTCGGGCTGGCCTCTCATTAGCGAGGCTTTTATAGCACTTCCAGTGATGAGTCTGGTAAAGATGTTCACTTCAGCTAAATGTGCTGTCTGCACTGCCTCCTCCCTGCTGATTGCTGTGTGGCTGTGTCCTGTTATAGACACCCAGGAGAAGTTGCAGCTGCAGCTCTTTACCCAAAGTGTGGAAGGATGTGAAGTCTCTTTTTTTTCCTGCTTGGCTGATTTAAGCAATATGATAAAAATCTGAGCTGAATATAAAGATGTAAGGGGTTGCAATGCTTCAGAAAAGCTGTGAGAGTGCTTACATGCACTTTCTATCAGTAATACAATCTGTCAGATTGAGAAATAAAGACAAAGTGGTAATGGCTGGTGTACTGTAAGGGATGAAAGTTTGTAAGATGTTTAGCTAATACCATGCAGAGTGATCAAATATTCAGAGTAACGACAGAAACTTTTTCACGGTTAAACAACTGAAAAACGAAAGGCAATGGTTAAACTAAATTATTAAAATAACGGCATTCATCATGCTGATGAGTGGATGTAAATATTTGACCACAACTGTAAGTCTCTGCTATTTTCACTCTATTCACACACTGTATTCATAGGTTTTTATTTCTATTTATATACGATTGGCTGCATGCAGCGTCCTTGTAAATGAGTGAGGCAAACAAAGCAAACAAGCAATTTAAACAGGATAGATAAGCTCTCACATAGCACAAATGTCAGGGCAGACTTACAGGATGCAGCCATTACCTGCAAGTATTGACAATGTATTCCTGTCTTCACATATGATCAATACCTGTGCATAATGTCTGCTCTCCTACATCCAGTGAGCCTGAAACACAAACAGATTCTAATTTCACTTGGCTGTGAGAGAATAACAAGGTTGTTACCTCAAAAGCGTGATTTGATTAATTTATATCACATCTTTCTACGGGTGAAAGTTTTCATGTGGAACATGCTCTGCTGAAGGGATGGATCTGGATTTAAGTGATGAGCAACAATCATGGTAACATATTTAAGGGAGATGATGTTAGGGGACAATTACAGGTGGGAACAGTGAGCTCTTGCTGCTTCTCTGTGGTGCGACTTGATGGAGTAGAAATAGAGGGAACACGGCAGCGGGAGAAAACCAAAAATAAACACAAATCCTTCATTTCCAGCTTCTATTTTCAGCCAAAACAGCAGGAGAGCTACCTGGTTAATCCCACAAATGTGGAAAACTCCACTGCATGTGGGCAGCAGGCTGCCAGCTCACATCCTGCTTGTGGACAGATTTACGGAGACTCATTTGATTTGCAGCCAACAGTAATCATACATATGGCAGAAGATGTACCCCATACACCTTGTAATGAACTCTCACTAACCCACTGACTTCCCTGCTAAGCATCCAAGAGTTGCATGTTTTGTGTTAGTAGGAATTTGGCGTCGGTGTGGCATCCCTGTCGAGGTGAGGAGGAGATGCCATTCTGATCAGCTCATCCACCGCCTCCCCCTCCTTTCACGACTCCTGCCTATCTCTGTGACTGCGGCAGACACCGGTGCAGAGCCAGATGGTGTATGTTACACTCGTTTTGCTGCTGCCTGGCTGTTTATCCGCCACAGGGGCAGCAGGGAGCCCGGAGTTGGAGAAAGCTTTTGTTTTCCAAACGCAGATAAAAGCGAGAACGAGACGTCCCTGTTAGATTGTTACCTGAGAAATCTCCTGTCCTGCTCTGTGTCTTCGCTCTGGCCCCCAACCCTCCCCCTGTCCACCCAAAGCAGCAGGCTGATATCTTAATATCAGCGGTATTAGCCCAGGAAAGGGGCCATGGATCATTTTAATGCCAGTCCATGTACAGGAAGCCTGGAGAAACGGATCAATGATACATGTCCCCAGGCCATTCATGACACCTACAAAGCAAACACACACACACACACCATCCACTCTGCCATGCCTTCTTACTGTAATACACACACATACCCCCATCCGCTCAATATACCGAGCAAAAGCAATATCTCTCTTGAAGGCGGAGGAATATGATTAAAGTTCTTGCTCTCCCGTTATCATCCCATGAGCTGTTAACAGCAAGCTAAACGAGGCAAAGTGAATTACCTTCAGCTGTCACCCAGTAGCCTGCAGACGCACAGTCAAGGGCCCGTAATGTGCAAAGGGTTATAATGACAGTTATAATGACGGATAGAAGTCGAGAAAAGCACATATATAGCTTTGAAAGGAGGAAAAGGATCAATTGTTCTTGAGTGGGAAAATCTGCCACTGAGTGTTTTTACCGAGGGATTCAAGGAAGTATTTATACGTGTTAACATGTTACAGTGTGTTATACATGGTCTTTGTTTTATTTCAGCTCTGATAATCTGTAGAAACCAGGAAGGAAAAACCACAAAAACAGCAAAGCATAAGTTTCAATTTGACTAGTTTGAGAGGCGTGCGTTCATGACACAAAACTTTACGGCTGAGCAAAATCTGACAGTTATGTGATGAAACATTGCTGCTGTAAAAAAGAAATATGAGTCTGAGTGAAGTTTATGGTTTATTGTAAAGGAATTTATTGCCGCACAAAAGCAGACATAAAAGACACTATTAATGATAAGTGACAAGGTAGAGTGACGATGTAATGGAGAAACGTCCTCATAACTTGGCACTAAACAAAGCAGCCCAAATTCCAAGAATACAAAATTGTTTATTGATGACAATGAAAATGAATTAATCCAAAAAGAAAACCAGTGAAGGAAGAGTGGAGAACGAGAGGAGAGCAAACAGGCAGACTGAATGTGAATAATTAACACAAAACGAGCTGAACTAAACACAAAGAAACTGGAAACCAAAGACACTGATGCTAATCTGAGGCTACGTTCACACTGCAGCATAAAGTCACCAAATCCAACTTTCTTTTGCTCTTATTCCCCCCATGTCTGATACTTTAATAACAGTCTAAACAAAACAGATCTGATTTTTACAAATGCGACTTAGGCCACTTGGATATGTAGATCTAAATCTGACACGTCTGATTTATTCACATGTGACCTGAGTCTGTTTGGACGATCATGCAGATTAAGTTTTTGACGTGATGCCTGTGGTTGGATAACAACTTTAAAAACCAGAAAATAATTTTACTTCTGCAAACACTGAGCACACTCGCTATGTGTGACCTTATTCTGTCCTCTACTTGCACATGCAGAATACGTTTAGGTTGTTTGCTTTTTACACTGCAGATCACATAAAAATTGCATATATCTGGAAACGTGTGGGGGAATTTCTCTGCCGTAATTCGAGAACACACATTTTCAGTTTGAAAGCAGAACTTCATGTCTTTCTTCTCAAAAGTTCTTCTGGTCTCTTTCTAATATTCTCGGTGCTTTCTCAAAACTTGTCTCTACTTGGATCAAAGCTCTGCTTGCAAACCTCTCTGCTCACTTGTGAATAATTTTCTGCTGGCTTGGAACAAGAGAGCTGTCGCCTGGCAACCTCTCAGCCAATAGAATGAAAGCATTATACAGGGTGCGTTTGTTTTCTTCTAGTGGGTGTGCCTGTGTGGCTACTATCGATTGTAACAACCTGCACCGCCCATTGGATGTAGGGATAAACCGTGACCTAAAGCTTTTAGAAAATCCTGTGTGTGCTCTCAAATTATGGCAGAGAAATTCTCTCATAGGAAAGAGAACAACCACGGCAAAAAAAATGTGCATCTATGGTGTAACGTAGACATCCTTGTTTTTCTGTGATGGGAAGGAGCAGAGAAACATATTTAGCGAGTATTAAGAGCACAGCAGCATTTCTAGATTTACAACAATCCATTCAGTCTGAAACATCAGCAGAGAGAGCGACACTCAAGACAAAGTGAAGGAGACCTTACTGCTCGCCTGGAACAATAACTACTCATTTCTGCTATCGATTTGGTGCACAAAGCATTTTTAAGTCTAAAGATTTTTTAAGAGTTCATTATCTCTATATCCACAATGTGTTTAACTAAGTTTGATCCTAGAAAACAAACCATGGCTTACTTATAACGACTGAAAACATGATTTAACAGTTACCAGAACCAGTGACCTCTTGGTGTTTCCTGTTAGTCTGAAGGAGTTCGAGGCGTCCACATGACTTTTGTGTGTTTTCTTGATTTCCCCTCCAAGACTCCAGTTATTGAGCCCATTGATCTCCATGTGAAATTAATGTTTTTAATCTCCACCTTATAGAAACGTTCCTTCCTTGTACACAAAATAATTGTATTGTTTCTGCTTTTAATGTTGGATCAGTTTTGTGGGGAGTTTCAACTTTGGATGGAATTCAAACATAAAAATAAACACACATTTACTGAGAAACACTCATCCATACTTACTGTTACCATAACTGTCAAAGAGGGCTGGTAAAAAACAAAATCCCTCTCATTAGAAAATGTTTGCTCTGTCCCCTTGAAGAGCCAAAGATTTGAGGATGCCATTACTGCATCAAGCAAAATATTATCAGCTCTTGCTGCTCGGCTAATCTGTGTTTGCAAAAAGGATTAGAGGAGACAGAGAGAAGAATAAAGAAAATGAGATGAAAGGAAAAAAAGACAAGTAAAATATGAGTGGGAGCTTTGAGACTGCTGTGTCTGGTCCATGTCGGCCTTCTTGTTTGATTGCCGCCTAACATCGGCTGCGTTGAAGTTGATGGACTAAATAACACTTTACTTTGTGATCAGCGCTGAATGGATGTAATGAAATGGAGCAGGAAGAAGTGTCTCGTCAGCTCTCAAGAACGATTACTATTAAAAGCAAAGTGTAACAGCATGTGGGCAGAGACTAATGCAACTGCTGCCGTTTCCCATGTGAACGCAACGCCAGTGTGTTGATAAATTAAGTCAAATAAATTAGGACAGGGGCTCATTTTGTGCCAGATTGACTTTTAAAGATGCCTTGGGATTCTCCAAGTTATAACATCAGTTTCCTCTTTTACATCCATTTAGCAGGCAGCAATCAACGGGATTGACACAATGAGTGCTCACGAAAAAAAGGCTTTCTGACCTGAGAGTCTGCACACAAGTTCACTGTAAAACGCTTCAGCCACATTCAGTTACCGTCTTCTACACTTTAAGTCAAATAAATTCAGCGAGTTTTACATTTTGAACCTAAATATGTGAGTTAGTGGCAGATAAACTTAACAGTAGTAAGTTGTGATATTTTTTTTATTAATTATGTCAAACCTCCAAGAGCTTTTAGGTTAGCACTTTAAAAGACTGAAAGAAGAAAAGACACTGGAACTATTTCCCAGAATGCTTAGTGGTGTGTTTCTGTATCCTGAGTGCGTTACATTGATCTGACTCTGGTGTTATTAAGGCAAATGTTCATTTTTATGTCCTGTTCTCACTAAATGTCTGAGCAGAATTTACTGTGATGTTTAATAAAATTCATGATCAGATCAGAAATTTTGTTCATGCAGTGAAACTAAAATTTAAGTTCTTCTAAAGTAAAATAAGTGGCTATTTTAACTTGATATTGTGAGTGAAATAATATAGAAATGTGGCTCTTTAACTGGTAATTTTTTTATTTGGTTTAAAAGTCAAAACTCAATTCAAGACAACTTATTTCTTCTTGGTAAAACCAAAACAATTTTCTTGCATTTTCAAGGCAGCAGGTGGATTTTCATTTTCAAGTTTGACCACCTTCAAATGTTTTACAGCGTTTGTGTTTCACGTGACTATTTCATAAAGCTCAGTGTGGGAAAGTGTTTGCTCACATTAGCTTTTCATTTGCACTTTTTCTTGTACCTCGTTCTAACACTCATTGAATAATGCTGTACAATATGTATTGTGTTTTACGGTTAAACGTGCAAAAGTTTAAGCTTTTATATCTAATTCCCACTCTTTTGGGACTTACAACTGGAAATGGCTTAACTCGGGTGTAATTCTCATCTCTTTTTCAAAATAAACAGAGCATTAACAGACAGTGTATGGTTTCTCTTATCTACATTGTGTTGTGAAACTACTGGATGAGGGAGCTGGATACTATCCCTCCATCTACAGATTACCTTCTGCTCTTTGTTGCATCCTGTGTAGGGTGAGTTTCAGGCCATACGGTTTAAAACACGTTTTACAGCAGCAGAATATATTGCATGTCTGTGCATCTCTGGGACATGAGTGGCTTTACTTCTGCAGTAACAATGGCTCACTGAAGCCATCTCCAGATGCATCTGTTTGGAGAGTCAGTGGCTCCTCCAACCCGGTGTGTGCAGAGATATATCCTTACAGATGGCCTCTTAGAGCGACTTGAAAACTACTCATTTCACTATATTGAGCTTTCCTGAAAATTTCTCCACATCACCAAACTCGTGACACTTTTTACCTTTTGTCACTTTTTATGGAGAAACTCACATTAAAATGCAAATAACTTAGAAAACATGCTTTTCATTGAAGCAACAGATAGAAATTTAATCAATAAATAAATTTTATTTGTTATAGCACATTTCAACAATAAAGCAGTTCAAAGTGCTTCATGTCACAGAAACACAAAAATCAACAACTGGACATTACATTTACATCATTACGCATCAAAATGTTGGTTAGTGTTTCGATTACCATGCTTCAACAGTAACTCTAGGGTTCAAAATAGTTTCAATTTAAACATTTACAGCATTTTAAATCATATACCTTTGCTACCCTTCGCTCTAAATACTCTTTTACATTTGCAGCAGTAACAATGCTAGAAGAGCTGTTAAAAGATCTCACTCCAGTACTGTAATGCTTCATTACTTTGGCCACTGTGACTGGATAGACTTCAGTCTCACAAAGTGCCGTCCCTTTGCTATCAGCAGTGTCAGTCTGGGGAAGTAATTGTAAATGATTGTTATGGAGATGACACCTTCAAGCTTGATGCTCCATTTCTATGTTTGAGACTCTCATTCTGAAATAAGAAAACAAGCATTTCATGAAGCGCCCGGCTGGAAGAACACTTCTACGGCAAGCTGGCAACAATTTAATTTGAACTGTGACTGGGTAACTGTTAAACTTAGCATCTCTTAACTAAATGGCTATAAGAGTCTTTCAGTTAGTCTGATATGCAGCATTAATCTACAGATTCATCTAAATAAATCAGAATATTAATAAAAAGTTCATTTAAATTATTGACTCAGTACACAAAGTGAAACACAAATTATTTACACACAGGTTGATATTTTTCTTTCTGCTAATAGTGATGATTTTCCACTTAAAGCTAATAAAAACATTATTTTTTTCAATTTAGAATCTTATATCAGATGAATTAAAACCATTTTAATGCAGAAACCTCTGCTTAGTGAAACGTATGTTCTACACCTGCTTAAAGATTATTTTTAAAAAGTCTAAATAATAAGCCTGATCTGAATACTTATTCCAGTTTTCTGATATTTACTGTATTTTAAGGATCATCCAACAACTTTTCAGTGACATTTTGCATTAAATTAAACCTGCAGTTCAGAAACTAGTTAAACATATAGATGGATATTTTCAACATTGATTACAAAATCTGATTTGTGTTTGTGTGATTTCTTAGTTTTCTCAAACATATCACAATAATCTGGTCTCATAAATCCTCCATCTTGTATTGTTTTGTTCTCTGAGCTGGTTTTATTGTCACCCTAATAAAATAAAACTCATAAATATTACCTTTTACCTCATCTGCATTTTGTACAGTTGATAATAACGATGCATTTATTAGGCTCAGTCGCAAAGCGAGTCGTGTCTTTATAAGGTCACCAGATACAAAGTCCCACAAAAGCCCAGTAAACACTTAATACTCCAGTTACATACCAGTTAGATTAAAACCCTTCATATATTAGCTTCATAAACAGTGTTAAACATTTTCATCAGGACTTTAAATGAATAATCAAATATTGTGATTTATCTTCACCATTTATTCCCTGGTGTTGATGCTTTCAATGACAAAAGGAAGACAGTGATATGTTTTAAAATAAATTATATAACATCAACATCAGAAATGTTTTTATTTCCAAACTTCCACACATACACTGCAAAAACACAAAACCTTACCAAATAATTTTGGTCTGGTTTCTAGTGCAAATATCTTATTACACAAACTAACAAGTAGCTTTTCAGCAAGATATAGATGCTTGTTTTAAGTAAATAAATTCTTAATATTCATGAAAAAGTACTTCTTCTGGCAGACAAATTAACTTATACTGTGGAGAAAATGTTTTAAAATGTTTAAACTTCACTCAATTTTACTCAAGACAAGCAGATCAGGTCAGTTCCTGTTTCTTTTTGACAAAAGCAGAAGGAATGGGATGGGAGGCGGCAGCAGATGGGCCGTCTCCTCCTCTTCATCCTCTGTGTCTTCCTCCCGTACCTGTGCCACGTGTGGAGGTGGACGCTCTCACTCCCAAAACCGCCCACCCACCCGAAAGCTGTGAGGCGGGTCATTCATCATGAAAGGAGCAGCTGACCTCAAATTACAGTTTGTTTCTTTTGCTCTCTGTGCACAACTCCTCATTCGGCAGTTTGAAAGTCGCTGTGACACCGATGGGAGTTTTTCTTTGCAAGGCAATTATCTCTAAGGTCTGATGCAGATATCTCTGATAATTACAAGTTTTCAGTGTTTGTTTGTGTTTATGTTTCTTTTCTTTAAAAAAAAAAAAAAGTGACCCCAAAAAAGAAAAATCATATTTTTAAATTATCTTTAAAATGTCTTCTTCTCTTGCCCGTTTTGTTCTTTTGGTTTTTTGCGTCGGCTTCACTTTGTTGACAGAGAGGCAGAAACGGCGGGTGTCCTTATTCTGTCACCTTTCCCAACTGGCTTTGACTGGCCCCAACACTTGCTTTAAAGCTCTGCAGCACAGCCAATAAATCACTGTCTTCTGATACAACAAAATGAAAAGTTAGCTGAAGGAACGCAGCTCCGACAGAGTCTATGTTTGGTCCCTGCATGTGTTGGCCTTCTCCCTTTCAGCACATTTCTCACAAAAGAAGAAATATGCTGTTGACTCAAATGGTGTCTTCACGCCACACAGAATTGAGTAATTTAATTCATAGATGCATTGCATATACACACTATTAATGACCTTTATATAATGTACCTTTGGGAGAAAGGTGGCACTCCCATCTCTGGGGAAACTCTGCTGCTGATGCATTTCTCCTCCTCTGAGAGCCTCCTATTAATCTTTGACCGCTTCTTATAAACGCAACCCATCTTCACATCATCAGCAGTCAGCTTCATGATATATACAGTGACAAACTGATGGAGCTGGAGAATGACCTTCCATCAGTTTGCATTGCAATGTGTCTGTGGATGACATATGAGACGTGGTTTTTATGTGTTTTGGCAGATTTGATGTTTAAGAGGAGAGAAAATGTTGCACAGCTGACGGTAATCAGTTACCGGGACGATAATCCAAATCATGGCGACAAATATAAACAGACAAAACTACGAATGTGGGACAGAAACAGGATAAATTACAACCAAGTATCCACAAAAACTGCACTAAAGTAAGAGTAGCACTACTTCAACAAATCTTTACTAGAGTAAAATTAATTCAGAAAAGTAACAAAAAACACAAAATTTTCCAAATCAGTTTCTTTCAATATAAAAACTTATAAAACATTAACAGAAACTGCAGGTGTGTGTCTGGTGATTTTTAAAACATGTTTGTTTTTCATTCAGTGGGAAGAAAATCCAGAAATTTTACTCAAGCAAGAGCAGTTTGACCAGATCTAATTTTAACAAAGCAGAAATTTTTAAATATCATCTGTGATTCTGTTATTGAGGTATTTATGTCATGATATCATTATTTTGGTTATATCTCCCACTACTTGTAACTAACTAATGTATGAATGAAACATTAAGTAACACAGTTCTGAATATGTGGGAAAATGTAAAGCAATGCAATATGCAACTGGTTACAGTTACATATTTAGTTATATTTTAGTTACTTTAATTCAGATCAGCCATGGGTGAGTGACGAAGTCAGTTCAATTTGATTCCTGAATCACTGTGTATTTTTATATCTGCTCTGAAAACTCAGATTTTTTTCATTGGGTTTCGATCAAAAATCAACATTTTAGTTGTCAAACCTGCCTTATAACATATTTTATGCATTTTCTTGCAGTCGTAGTTTTCCAGTTTTTAAAGTGCTCATGCAGTTAGCTTGGCAAGATGGCTGAAGAGAAAATATTTAGAGGAATTTGTGGATCTCTTTCCTTCAAAAATCAGTTTAAAAGAGAGTATTTTCATGTTTATTTGTCTTAGGAAGAACCACACACACACACACACACACACACACACACACACACACACACACACACACACACAGCAACATCCAGAGTTTGAACCAGAGATGTTTCGGCTGCAGAGTAACAAAGTTCAAAACTGACCCACTGTGCAGCTTTGACCCAACCATGAATGAGAACGTCTTATTGGAAAATATTTCACTTTGCTTCAGAGGGTTTTCTTTCATCAGAAGACGCATCAGCACACAGCTGAGTTATCATCCGATTCTGTTCTAAACGGAGCAAAAAACAACGTAAAACGTTTCTGCCACGCGGTTCTGTGTCTGTAAATGTGTTGCTCTTACTTTTTCCTCACACTGGGTGAGAATGATGATATTTCTGGTTCAGTTTTCGAACCGACTCTGCCAGCTCACCCTGAGAAAATAAATCCATCACTTCAGTTAATTAAAGAAGTTACAACCTGCACATGAATGTGCTGTTTACATGTTTAGTTGTTCTCGAACTTCTCCTGTTGTTTTCTTTCTCTCTGCATCTGTCTTCCCATTCGATCTAGCAAATTCAGTAAAATTATTCCGGTTAAGTATTATAGTGACTTTACACCCACACCACCTTAAAATGTATTTGTTCATACACTGCAAAAACACACAATCTAACCAAGTATTTTTTGTTTGTTTGTTTGTTTTCTTTCTGGTGCAAATGTCTTATTGCACTTAAAATAAGACAAAACTAACTCACATTTCAGCAGGAGTACTAGTTTGTTTAAAGTCAGTAAAAAGAATCTGCCATTTACACTAGTTGTGGATTTCTGATGTAACTTAAAGAAATGTTGGTTAAAATCTGGGTTAGATGCACTGTAAAACATTTGAAGGTGGTTTAATTTGAAAATGAAACTCCTCCTGCTGCCTTGAAAATGCGACTCACTGACACTTTGAGAGCATCATCTTTCTTTTAGTTTGTAGTTTTTTTCCCGTTTCTTTTTTAATTAATGACCCGAGCGTCGTCGTTTCTGCTCAAATCATCGCTGATGCCTCCTCCTCAACGTCTCATCGCCCCATTCGTCCCAACGTCCAGGGAGTCCATTTAGTAATCCGTCCATGTCTGCATCACAGAGCTCATGTTTACTAAAAGGTCAGAGAGTGAGGCTGAAATGTCCATGTGAAACTCCTGTATTGTGATGGATCTGTGCAAGTTAAAGAATTGGTTGTCTGACAGAGATGATTGAGGGCTTTAAGCAGTGAACGAAAGAGAACTGGGGGAGGAAAATGATTGCATAGGTAGAAATAAAAACTGATTGAATGGAGAAAAAAACATGGCGTCAGCAAATCAAGCACCCTATGCAAATTTCTGCAAGGATTGTTTATTCATTTCCCCACACGTCTTTCATTCCAGTCAGACCTCAAACATCGAGCATGTAAAAAAAAGGGTCAGTTGTTAGAGGAGTCAGTCGAAATGATCAATATAGACTATTAGTTGTGTTTCCATCAACATTTTTTGTGCACATTTTGACTTGTTTCGTTAAAAACAGTTAACTAAAACGGCAAAATTCAAAATAATTTCTTCAATTTGGCAGCAAAAAAAACCCTGTTTTTACGCTCGCTTGAGGTGGTTTTTGGCTTTTCCGAAAAAGAGGAAGATGGAAACACATTTGTAGAAAAAGTTCTGACATAATGAACTTTCTCATTAACTGGTGCCTTACCAGAGGCACGAAACGTGGAGAAATTTCTAATCTCCTCCAGAACAGAGGAGAGGACTCTGCATTTTTCTGAGATGTCATCTTGTTTATTATATCCATGAAAACTGATAAACCCAGGTGGATTCGCTCCAAACCAGTAGATTTCTTCTATTTTCTTTTTTGCAAAATTTTAAAAGTCCACTTCAAATTTGCATGACAATCCAATGGAAACATAGCTGGAGGCGCATGCGACTGACCAAAGGTGAAGAACAAAAGAGTCAGATCTGGTGAGAGCTGGAAATAATGACAGGGTTTCACTCTGTTGCAAAACAACAGGCTTCGTCAAGTATTTATTGTGCACAGACCGAATCAAAGCACTCAGGGGCGTGACTCCGATCAATTGTTGTTCGATATGTTGATTAGAGAAACTCTGATTATTTTTGGCACTTGGAGTTAATTTGGAGTATTTCTGCTACCAGTACAAAACCTAAAACTTGAGATGAATTGCTCACCTCAGATCCAACTGTAGCAAAAATACAAAAGAAGTCTGCACAGTGCCCGTCTCCACTAATGGCTTATTTATTGCACCTTGGTGCAATAAATATAGCTTGCACCAAGGTGCAATAAAGAAGCCATTAGAGGATTCCTGCAGTGTACCTTCAGAAAGCGTTTTTTGCTACAGTGTGTCAGTGGCTGATTCAATGTGCCACAGGGTTAACTAAAGAACCCTTTAGCTCTTAAGTTTTGTACCTGTGTTGTGGTGGTGCTTGACTTATGAGACCTGGAGCTAACATTCATGCTGGTCATCTGATTGCTTCTAGGCTGAACTACATCCGGGATGACAATGCTCCGAACATTTGAAATTTATTTTTCCTGCATGTTTAGAAGTTTGAATGCAATCCTTCCTGAGACGAAGATGGACGAACAGATCCTTCCGTTGTCTTTCATTGTGGGCGTGACGCATTTAGAGATAGCATTTTGCATTGAGGCCAAAAAGATATTGTGGTTCCATCTGACCAGAGCAGCTTCCAGTACGTGTTTGCAGTGTCTCCTAAACACTGAAAGGAGCCAGCATGGTTGGAAACTCCTGCTGCTGCAGTAACATCAGGGTGTGTGTCGTTTATAACCTACAGTATCAATCATAATAGAGAGGGACGACCCTTACACAAGTTCACAAGTAAGAACAATGACTGATGAGCTGGAAAATCCCATTTTATATTTTCATGTCAGAAAAATACAATCGTAGCGTTTGATAAGGCTAACAACACGGCAGTGCGCTAAGATGCTAACATCTTATAAACCAACTCCAACGTCTTATTAGCCAATACTAACATCTTAGCATCAGGCAAAGATGCTAACATCTTAGCACTGGGCTAAGATTTTAGCCGTAGCTCGCTGCTTGGGGCCAGAACTTAACAGCTCCTCAAAGCGACCCCATTCTGCTCTGAGGCTGGAAAAACTGGCTTCTGGAAGGGGAGTAGTTTCATCATGTATTTTGTGAAAATGAGAACCGATTTCAAAAGTTTGGCTCAACCACACAGAATTCATAAGAAATTAGACTTTCTTCTTTCAGGTAGTGCTTTTTTTGTTGCCTCTCTTTCATGAAGGCCAGATTTGTGACTAACCCTGACCTTAAGCAGCTCCTTCAGAGTAATAATAGTCTGCTTGTCTTCTCAGCTGGATTAACAGCATAGCTCTGTCCTGAAGTGCTGTGGAGGTGTACCATGCTTAATGGCAGATTTAAGAGAGTTCTGCGAGATGTCGAAAAGTTTCTGATATTGTTTTATAAACTAATTCTTCCTCCCTGACCTGTCTGCTGTGTTCCTGCATGAGGCTGTTTGTCCTCTAATCTTCTATAACAAACTTCTGAGACTTTCGAACAACGGTAGGATTTATACTGGAATAAAATTACACATAGGCAAATTTTAAAAATCTTTCCTTCCGCTCTACGATTGCACACTACTTTGTGTTTTTCTGTCACATAAATCACTTTTAAAATATATTAAAGTGCGTGGATTTAACTTGACTAAGTAAAAAAGATAAAGTGTAATTCAGAGCTATCTCCTGTTGTATCTAATAGTTTAGGGCAAAACTGAAACAAGTGAATTGCCCCAAAGGTTTTCTACAGGAACAGACAGTTTCTATACTGCATTTAATTCTTTAATTTTCAGGAATTGTGTTAGTTTCTAAACCCAAAATATCCCGATTTTATTTTAATGAATGTTTAATGTGATCGTGGAGGGAGATCCCATCTGCACTTGAAAAACAATTAGGGGAAAGAGAGCAGGACTGATGTAAACCTACTGAGGTCAGCTTGGTTTCATTTCACTCTGGGGAGGTTTCCGCGAAGCAACAGCAGGATTTTCCTTCGTTATAAAGTCCAAACATAAAAAAATATAAAAACCCAGAACATCAGGGCGCTGGAGCTCGCACCACCTGATTAATCTTGCAGCATGGAAGCTATAAAGTTTGTTTGTGCTTGTGAAGCTGAAAGAGCTGAGCTACACCGCAGGAGAGAGAGAAAGTAAGAGACCAAGAGGGAGCAAGAAGGAAGAGGTGGAGAGTTTGAGGCCTGGGTCAAGTCCTCAAAGTGGAGGACTGTTCTAGTTAAAGATCTTTAAATAGGGTTATTCACAAGAATGCTTTGCTCTCATCTGTCTCTGCTCTTGTTGAGGCACCATGGGATAAACTGGGGGCCAGGCGTCATGGTAAAATGGGTTGAGTTGGAAACAGAAGGCTGCATCTCCACTGAAAAAAAACACAAAATCTCACCGAGTATTTTAGCAAACCTGAAGTAAGACGAAGCCGATTTAATTTGTAGACGCTGTGAAACATTTGAAGGTGGTTTAAAGTCCACCTGCTGACTTGAAAACGCAGTTTTAAGTCAATAACACTAAAAGCATCATAACTGCGTCATGTAGTCAACAGTTGTGAAAGCAAATAACAGACGTTACATTTTGTCAACACACATCAAATATGCTGGTCAACGTTTCATTTATTATGACTCAAAAGTAACAGTTTGGTTTTTAGCCTTGATTTAAAGAAACTCAGTGTTTCAGCAGTTCTGCGGTTTTCTGGAAGTTTGTTCCAGATTCGTGGTGCATAAAAGCTGAAAGCTGCTATTTTTTAACCATATTCCTTAATACATGGGATTTAAAATATACTAGTTCCAATAGGGGGAATATTTTAGTTACAACATGGAAAAAATGTCTTGTTATAAGTTAAAAAATCTCCCTTTGAAACTAGAACTTTTTCCATACTAAACATTAAATCAAACTGAAATGTACTTTTAAATGAGTTTTGTCTTATTTCCAGATACTACACTGCAAAAACAAATTCTTACCAAGTATTTTTGGTCTAGTACCTAGAATATCTTGCACTAGGTACTAGTGCTTGCTGGAAACAAGCACTTTCCAGCAAGATGTCGATGCTTGTTAAGTGAATAATTCCTTAATATTGATGAAAAGTTCTGTTGGCAGATAAAGTCATTTACAACATGGGAAAATGTCTTGTTATAAGTTAAATAATCTACCAATGGAAGAAGTACTTGACCAGCAGTATTAATGAATTATTTACTTACAACAAGCTCCTTTATCTTAGTAAAAAGTTACTTGTAAAATACTAAACTTGAAATAAGACAAAACTAAGATTCCTGGACTAGAAACTAGACTAAAAATACTTGGTAAAATTTTGGTATTTTTGCAGTAAAACTTGGTAAAATTTTGTGTTTTTCCAGCATTGTCATTGCTGAAGTGTCTGGTCAGGATTGATCAACTTTATTCATCAGTGAATCCTGATAAAGGAGGACAAAATTCATAAAAACCATCACGATGCGTGTAGCAGGATAGGTGAAAGCAGTGGGGTAACGAATCCGCTGCGCCAGGATCCATGCATGTGTTCAGTGGACTCATTTAACTTCCATCTGAATTCTTCCTGATTTCCCAGTGCAGCTGATTACCTCCAATTCAGCCGACTACCGGGGGAAAGGGATTCATTGTGGAACAATGAGCTGAGACTACGGGTCTTTGGATCGGGGAATGTCAGCTAAATGATCTCCAGTGGACGAAAGCTTAAATGGAAGCTAAATGTGACGCGAAGCACTCCTCTATCTGATGCTCATTACCCGCCTCTCCATTCCCCCGGAGACCTGGCTCAGCTTCACACTGAGCACTTTCCTGCCAGGAGGAGGGTGATTACAACATTTTGCTTGACAAAAAAGCTCCCCTCCCCCTCGCCTCTCGCGTCGTTTCCTGTTTTCTCCCTCATCCTTTTCTTCTCCGACTGGTCAACCCTGTTTCTGCTCCCTCTTTCCTGCGTCTTCTCAGGCACTGCGGGCGATTTCCTACAGCGGCTGATTTGCCTCTTTGTCCTGCCCATGATTACAACACTTAGACACAAGCAGGCCGTGAATGGTATGAGAGAATTTTTATTCTCTGTCAGACAATAGCGAACAAGGGCGAATTATGAATTATGAATCATGCATCAGCGTGTAATTCAGGCGACAACAGCAACAACAACACAAAGGAGACACGGGAATCAGAAGCCGTTTGAAAGTAAATCACGGGAGAGGCCTGAGAGCAGCAAGCAGATGGGGCGATCATTGATGTGCGCACAGGGTACCATCCGTCTAGGGAGGAGCCGAGGCCTACGCATTCCTCTGCCAAGGCTCGATGTACTCGAGGCCCAGATGGTCAAAGATGTCCTTTTCAGTCGCTGCTGTCAGGAACTCCTTCTAGAGACAGGACAAGCAAACACTGTGTCACCGGCTTGGTCAGAAATGTGCAATCATTCCTAAACGTCAAAGCAAAGGTTTTAATACATTTCATTGAGACTTTGGATGACTGTTTATGTTGACTCTTTGTAAATAGTAAGTTCTATCAAGTTAGTTTTTCTTTGGTAGTTAGAATATACACCAACACCAAAAGTATTCACTCACCTGCCTTTAACTTCATATGATCTTCAGTGACATCCCATTCCTAATCCATATGGTTCAATATTAAAGTAAGATTAAAGTTTGTTTTTTGTTTTTTCAATCACGTTGGAACCGTGTGCAAAACCCAAACCGCCTTTATTGGAAATGTTTGGTTTTAGAACTGAGGCAGCAGCGTTTTCCCTCCTGACCGCAGAGGGAAAACGGATGGATGGACTTTCAGACGCTCGGTGCGACACTCCCGTCCCTCCCTTCCAACCCCCGTCATGGCGGCTCGCATGATTAAGTGACGTAGTTGCAAAGGGTCAATATGAATAAACATATGATCTGAACATTTAGGCCAGAATCAAACCACCAACAGTTGAACCAACACAGAGACGGAAAACACCCACGCATTTCCAAACATCGTTTTTAACTTCTCCCTTTATTTCCGTAGGACTTTTACCTTGATTTCAAACTGCCGATATCACTTCAGGTCTACTTGAACCCTGGCTGCACAAACACAGAGACATGCCGAGGCAGCGTGGATCTAGAATCCCACTCTCCTCCAACACATAAACACTTTAACCTTGCTCTAAGTGATTGCTCTCTTCAGCAGATGAGTATTTTCCCTGACAAATCACGGCAGGGCTATTAGGTGCCGGCCGTCTACCAGCACGATGTGAAGGCTTATGTCTCTATAGGAGTGGTGACGAGGCATGACTCACCTTGGGAGAGAAGCAGCCTGCAGAGAGAGAGGGAGAGAAAGCGGCCTGTGATTGTGACACGCGCTGCCTTCAAGTGCTAAACTGGACCTGACACCAGAGCTTGTCAGCTCCCACTGCCAGCCAAAGGCAGAGTTAACTGAGGGAAACTAGCAGACGGGCAGGAGAAGGAAAAACCACCACAAGGCACGTCTCCCTCCATAGAGCTTTGTTATTTTTAATGCAAATGACAGGTTGGTCGTGCTGCAGGGAGAGTCGAGCGCTCGGCAGGAAACTCTGCTCATATCAAACCTGCTTAAATCTCTTCCAGATGGGAGTTTGGCTGAAATTGCACCGTTTATATTTGGAAACTGCATTGCAGTTCTTTCATCGGTACGACGGAGAATCACAGCCAGGCTGAGAAAATGTAAAAATAATCACATTACGAGGAGTAGGTCATACAATTAAAACATTAAATTTAGTTTCTGTCAGTTTTAACCTTTCATATAAAAGGTAAAAAAAAAAAAAGTCATTGGAGATTAAAATTGTAATAATGAAACAGTATTACAATATACAGCATATTTCTTATACTTACCTTATAAGAAATATGGTAAGTCATGAGCATGAAGATGAAATAATACAATAATAAAGTTGAAATATTATTTTTATATTACTTTAATCTTGTAATGTCATGACTTTATTCTCATAATATGTTGACTATATTCTTGTACAACTTTATTCTCGTAATGGTATGAGAATAAAGTCATAATATTTTGAGAATTACGGTAATACTATAATTTATTCTTGTATTATTTCAAATTATTCTCATAGGACTTAATTCTAGTTTATCCTTGTAATTGTATGACTTTCTTCTCATAACTTTAATTTTGTATTTTTGTTAGTGTGAGCCTAATACTCCACTGTACATCACTGCAACAGAAAATATAAGTCAATAATTAACCTGACACAGCATAAAGCCCTAAAACAAGCATGAAAAAAAAATATTTTAGCTGTCTAGTCATCAAACAACATTTTCTTAAAGAAAAAGGAAGATGTGAAGTGGAAACATTTAATTTCATCAGCCATTTTACAACCGATCACATCTTCCACCAAACTTCTCACTTCTACATTTTCCTTAGCGTTTTGCTAGCAAATATGTATGTAGAGTCATCAGAGAAAACCTGACGACGCTGTGCAGGTCAAGGTGTGGCACATTGTACGCGTTTGGCTTCACTTTGATTCGGTTTTCTGACCTTACACTGGCCTGTGTTCGTATATATTGCAATGTGTGGTTAAAGAAAGCAGAGGACCTCATTACAAATATATCTCAGACTGTCCAGGTTTGTCCTGCAAGGATGATGGTGAAACTTATTGAAAAAAGAAATGTGTGTATTTCCTGCACAACTGAGCCTCCGCTTGTTAAATTAATAAATTAGTGAGTCATTCATTCAGACAGGCTCAGTGGAAATGACTAACCGAAGTTCAAACTATTCAATCAGAAAAGCAAAGGAAGGGAACTGAAGTGACTTTGTGATGTGGTTAATGATGCCAGACACGCTGCTCTACGTTTCTCACACAAAACCGTTAATTTTTCATATCAGAGGCCAGAAGAGGATTGTCAAATTCATTTGAGTTGATAAAAAGCAAACAGAAATTCAAATGTTACAACCAATGTAACCTGGGTTGGACCCTGAAGTAGCTGAACTACAGCAGCAGGAGACCAAACCATGTCCATTTCCTGCTGGACAAGAACAGAAAACTGAAGCTAAAATTCAGACTTGCCACATATAGTCAATGATTGTTTGGAAACAAACTGCTTGTAGGTAAGATGTATATGCTTTGTCACATAATCACAAAGTAACTGCTAGAGTATGTTGGATTGATATCTGTTTTCTTAAAAAGCAAAAGCCAAAATTATGATAGCTTGTTTTAAATAAAATTGAAAATTAGATTACATAATGCAGGGGTGTTGATAAATTCACTTCATTGTAATTTTTGCCTCAAGAACCGATCTGATTGGACGCTGGAAAAGATTGTGTTGAAGTCATGGGGTCACATATCCATTTAATCAATAACCTAGCAGCAACAATGGTTTTTGAATTGAACATGTTTCTTATTTTTGATTGAAATATGACTGTTATTAATTAATCACAGAGCCTGCAATGAACAGAAATACACATTTAAATCAAGTCGTACCACCAGTTTTAGCATTTGTTCTTTTAAACAACGGCTCTGGATTCCCATTTTCCAGATGAAAGCTGCCCTTTCCCTCACAGGAACAGCGAACCGCTGGTATTTGGTTTGGCTAAAACCATCCTGAGGTCCATTAACCTCCTCACCGCTGCCGTGTTTTCTTTATTGCTCTCATAACTTTGAGCCTATTTCTGGCTCCTACCGCCGAACACAGCAGCAAGTCCACACATTGCCACAGTTTACTGCATCAAACAAACACGTGATTAAAAGTAGTGGAAGAAGAATAAAAGAAAACAGGAACAAATAAGAGTATAAGACAAGGTCAATGTGTATTGGGGAGAAAACATCACGTGCTGAGGCTTGTTGTACAGAAGGGAATTGGGGGAGAAAAGGAGAAAACAGGAGCACAGGCGAGACTCTAACATCACCAGTTTAGCCATTGTCCTCGGTTCACTGTGCTGTCCCAGACCCTCAATTCCCACAACCCTGACATGCCCTCAGGTAGAAGCTGCTTTATTTACTTACCACAACACAGCACAGGCTCCATGGGAGATGAATCCACAAACCTCCTGTACCTCTAAATTCTCCCCTTTGGGCACAAACAGGAAGCCAGCCCTTAAAACGGCAAAAGGCTGCTTTTATTTCAGAGCTTTACGGCGTATCAGAAGGAGCCGAGAGTTGAGGAACAGAGAGGCAGTTAATTAGGAAGAGGGGTTATCTGTCTAAGACACTCATGTTGTCTGCGACTGGCAAACCGTCAGCACCACATGCCAGAGAGGCAGCAGCGTGTGTTCCTGCGAGCCTGTGTCCTTGAATTAATAAGGCACTAATCAGCTACACGTTCCTCCGTCCACCGCATAATGACATCCCTCATGGACGCGAACACATATCAGCTCCTGCAAAACATCTGCTGCGTCTCTGCTGCCCGTCATCCTCTCCCTGCCACCCGGCGTAGGGCTTGATGGAAGGAGCTGATGGACATGGCCGGCTGCCCGCCTCCGGGACGAATCAACTGACGCATGAAGCCGGGAGAAGCTGACAGAGCGATGGAGAGGAAAACTAGGATCGCTGCTCAACGCTAACCCTACCAGGGGGCAAATGGGAAGGCATGTAGGACACAGAGAGTAAAAAAAGTGAGTTTCCACACAGAACAAGATGAAAATACTTAGAAATCAAACTTAAACTTAGATTAAGACTGTTAACTAGATGCTACACCTGATAGTTCACTTCATAGTTCACTTCAACCAGGTCAAAACTAATGGTGCGTTCACACCGAACGCATTTTGTGCGTCAAAAACTCATCCAACGCTTCAAGTTCGACACTTGTGCACTTGGAAGTCAGACGCTGGACATTTTACTCTAGATGCACATCAGACACTTCAGATGCATCAAAACTGCACTAGATGCACAATGAGAGGAGTCGTAGTTTTCTGTTTCCGGTCTGTTTGTACAATGGTGGATGAAATTGAGAGAGTGACAACAAATTATTATTAAGCTTCTGCAATCATAACAGAGACTCAGACGTCTTTGCTGAACATTTTGTGTTCAGTTTTTATTGAACAAACGACAGCTGATAACGGCACGATGCGCGCTGGAGCCTCTTGCCGTTTTTTCCTCTCCCGGTTATTTTGAACAATGGCGGATGAAATATTGAGATCATGAGCAGATCATCAAACTCAACTGAGTTTGATGATCTGCTAACCCGAATCGGTGCCTGCATCTCCTGGCAGGACACCAACTACAGCCGCCACTACGTCACATAGTGGAGTCTGATTGGTTGATTCTCCTGGTAGAGCAGCAAAAGTTCAGATCTTCTAATTCCAGCATCAGATGCACGTCGAACGCTTCAACCCTGCAACGCTAGACACGCCGCAAGCGCCCTCGATGCACATCCACATAGACCTTGAATATAAACCAGACACTCCTGACGCTCAAATCACGTTTGGTGTGAACGTAGCATTAGGTTTGTAGGCGGATCAGAGTTTTTGGTCCGGATCAGACCTGCGCTCAGCTTCCCAGAAGAACAAAACTTTCTAAGCAAACAAACTAATTTCCTGTGACTAACTTGTATGGTTTTACTAACCATTGAATTTATGGTCTAAGTGAGATTCCTAATAGATGACAAGAAATCTTGCCATTTATTTGAAAAGCAAGGTCTTAAAAAGTTTGGGGGAAAGCAGAAAAACTCAGAATCAAAGCTGTTGAAGGTCTTTTGTGAAGTTTCCACAGTTAACGACGAATTGTGGAGTCATGTCATGTGCTGTGTTAGTCCAGAGTATTTTATTAAATCTAAAGTAAGCGCAGCAATCAGCCAGGAATGTAAAGCTCTTCACGCTTTCCTCTGCTGAAGAGCTTCATGAGGGTGTTTGTCATTTTCATCCACACGCCTTCAAGCCTTCTTGTAGAAATTTACCAGGTGTTTAGTTCTTCTTGTGCTTTTTGTTTTATTGTCTAGTGTGGTCTACTTCAGCATGAATGCTTCAGGCAGGAACCTGCTGTGCATACAGAGAAGCTACTCCATCTTGCTGCCCGTAGTGAGTGATTATTTGAGCTGCTGCATATTTTGTATCATTTGAAACAATTCTCCTGTACATTAAAGTCTCCCTCTGATCTCAACGGCGCCAAACGCTTCGATTATTGGTTTGGATTCAAGATGAGATTCACTATTTGTTGCCCTGAAATTAGACACACAATGTCCAGAAGGTCTTTAATGTGCGTTAAATAAGCTGATGATAAATTTCAGTGAAGCAGCTCTAGCTGTGCTAGCCCAGATTGCTAGCATACCTTCCCAATCTGGGTGGTCTATTTAAGCTGCAGAGATCCTCACGTCAGGATGAGGTTGCTGCCTGGTTGCTTGTTTTCAGCTCGTTCACCAGCAGCCGGCTGGGAGTGACGACACCACCATCACTGCCTGGCATGTTGAGGAGGAGATGCTTTCATATCTCCATGGAAAAATGAGGAATGTGGGAATATAAGGCCTAAATCAACAAAATCAAAAAGTAGCCATTTTAGATGTGCAAGTGTGTAGAAATGAACATACTTTACAGAAGCCTGATATTTGTTTAAACTATCCTTTTTTTTTATTATTGTAAAGCTATTTTAGGTAAATTGTGCCAATATCAAACTTAATCAGTCTCATTATTAATTAGTTATCAGAAGATGTAAGTAAGTATTTAAGAATAAAGAGAATCACAGACTCAATTTATGTTTTTTATGCAACATATTTGAATTTTGTGCAACAACCACCAAAAAAAATTAACTATGCAAACTCTGAATGGCCGTATAATCTGATGAATACATACAGTGAAAAATTAAACAACAATAAACAATAGACAAACAATCAGGTTCATTATTCTTTCTGTGGTTTTACCGACATTTTGCTCGACAGGTAACAAAGCCACTGATTGGTTCTTTATGGTCACATGATGGTACACTGACGAGAATGAATAATAGCGCGAGAGGAAATGCATGAAGTGCAAAGTAGCACTACCTGGTTTATGCTAAATTTCTCATTATCTGTAGGCTGTAACCATCAAAATGATAAGAAACGGTTTTCATGATAATTCTTGGAGCTGAACTTAAAACCTGAAAGCTGTAAGTCAGTCTTGACATCATCCGTCTCCTGACTGAATAAAAAAAAAAATGTTTTCTGTCCATAAAAGATTTTAAATTTTGACATATTGCTGCATCTTCAGTGCCATGTCAACGTTTGCACTCTGCTGCAAAGACGTTACATAAGACCAGAAAACTCGTGTTGGGGAACTCTGCAATACAAAATAAAAAGGAAGTCAGCTAAGGGAGCTGAGCTAAAGGTCAGGCAAATAAATATGCAAACACGACTCAAATCTATGCAAATGCTCTCTTGGAAGTTCTCTAGCAAGAAAATTTATCTGCACTCAGACTTCATCATGTGTGGTCATCTCTCTTCCGGCTTTGACTTTGCTTGTCCACAGCAGAAATCATTAAGAGCCCGATATTAAAAGTCAAAGATCTGCTGTGCATAAAACTTTTATACCCCAAACGTTTCAGCTTGTCTTTTTATAGATCTATTAGTTCAAGAGGCTGTATTTCATATGCAGGTTTAGTACCTTTTATTAAAAAAGCCTGGCTAATTGCACAGTCAACAAATGTACCCACTTCTTTAATTTTAGGTTTCTATTAGGTGACTATTGTCAGGAGATTAGGAAAAAAGTGTTTGATTTTGACTAACTAAATCTGTTTTTATTGCAGCGTGCAGGAAAGGCTGACAGGGGCAGAAAAAGCAGGAGGTGAATTATGCCCCAGTGTGTTCCACCCGTAACAAAACGCCCCCGTCTCTCCACGGCGGCGGCAGCGTCCTGCTAGCCCTCAGCTCACAGGACAGCCTGAGAGACCAAGGAGGGGACAGACACCTCACTAATCACACCAGCAATTAGTGCAAGCATCATAAAGCACTGCTGTCTATAAAAGAGCTGTCGAGTTTAGTGTTATCGTCATTACTTATTCTTCTCTGGCTTGCTAATCAGCCGGTGCACGGGGCAGAGAGGCAGACAGGTAGAAAATAATGATTTTTCTAATCAGAAACAATGGGATCTTCACTTGACATCTGCGGTGTTATGGTGCTCTGCTCCCATGGAGGAGTAAACATTTGCAAATCAAAGTTATTTAGCTGATTAGGCTGCCCAGAGGCAATGAGCAGACGCATAAAGCGCCGGGGAGAGGTGCAATAAAAGCTTAATGTTTCCTCGGCGCCTTCCTAATGTCACCAAAGCATTAGTTTGAAACTTCAAAGTTCACGCTTCCATTTGCGTACATTCTCATTGATAAAAGGAACTTGAAGTAAGCGATGACAATGCATTGCACATCGTTGCAACATTTCGCTCCTTGGTGAAACTTTCATCCTCACAGTGAAGGCGAAGACAACATGTTTGACACATTAAAGGTCTTTATTCCTCTAACAGAATAGTTATGTTTAAGGTGAAAATCCAATTCACCTTTGAGGTTATATGTAGAGCTGAATTACACAAAGTTTTGCTCCATCTTCACTCACTTTAATTTCAACCCATAACACAGAGCTTTGGCTGAGCGTAGACGTCGTTATCTGCAGACAGACTGGAAAGTCTCCCAACCTTTGGATGCATTAAAATCTTGAAAAGAAAACAGAAATTTTAACCACTTTTAACAGGACGTCCTTCATTCCTGCTGCACAACGCCTCCTGTTGACCACAGGCATTTAGAAACAAGTATTGTTTTCATGGTGCTGTATTCTACATGTGTATTTTCCAGGCACACAATAATCATGTAACTATGTTAACTTCAGTTGTCATAAAAATGTTATAAACAGCTCAGGAACGAATTAAGCTAGCACGGCACTGAACACAATTGAAAACCTGAGGTTATTCAACCAAATATTGATTTCTGAACTCTTCCTGAGGTAAAACATCAATATTGATGTTTCTAAATAAATATGAACTTGTTTTTTTTTGTTTGTTTGTTTTTTTTTTTGCATTATTTGAGGTCTGAAAGCACCGCATCTTTTTCCTTATTTTGACATTTTCTCATTGTTTGCAAATAAAGACTAAATTTTTGCCTGGAATTTCAGAGACATGTCAGTAGTTCATAGAATAAAAGAACAATTTTCATTTTATTCAAAAATATAACTATAAAGAGTAAAATCAGAGAAAATGATCATTTTAAGTGGTCGCAATTTTTCCCCAGAGCTGTATATGAAACATGATTTAAAATATTTCTCACTTTTATTTAAATTTAAATTCTTGGAGCAGGATTGAATTAGGCTTGAATTGCAATGAAATATGAATCCAATTGTACAGATTTAATTGATTATATATATTACTCCTGTACACTTGGCTCTATTTGTGTTGAAAGTTGGCTTGTGATATTTGTTGTTTTTTGCTAAACTTTTTCCATTAAAACGGACATCACTGTCTGCAGCGTGGCGTTAACTGTTGCCGTCTCTTCACTTCCTCTCAAACGGACCCTTACAAAACAGTCTTCTAATGATAACAATAAATTAACTTTCTCCGCTCCACTGAAGCTTATAAATAATGAATCGGCTTGTTGAAGAGGAGCTAACTTTGCACAACCAATTAGCTTTCGGTTTCAGACAGAGCGAGTGGATCCTGCATCGTCAGCATTCTTCTCATTCTGCCTAATTAAAGCAACCCACTGGCAAATCTAAGCTTGGTTTGTGAATTATCCTCTCACCTTTGTGTTGATCTGACATTTTGATTTACTTAAAAGAATTCAGGTCTTTGGAATAATCTTTCAGTTATACTTGCATGTTTTCTTCTTCTGCTGCAACGTTTTGGCAGCAATGGGAGCCTCAAGTCTTCCAGGGAATAATCCAGTGAACTTCTGCATAATAAGTTTTTCTTCTTGATGTTTTTCTCATTCTGGGTTAAAATGCTCAAGTTCAAAAAGGTTGAATGTCTCCCCAGGGTTCAGCTGCGCCGAGGTCCATCCGGGACGCTTAAGGACTGTGTTTGATCTAATTTATGCGTTTTTCTAATGTTTCACTCTGATCCAGAAAAAACACATCCATCACAGCAAAGGCCATTGCAAAGCCATTTTAAAGTCATATAAACATGTTTATATGTTATAAATACATAACATATAAACCTGTTTTATATGTTATAGACATGATAACCATGCAAAGGGATGAAAGGAGATTTACTACCTAGTTTATCATCTTTGGTGATTTATTAAGTTTGCTGACTTGGGAAGAACAGAAGAGTTTTAGCAGAGAGAGAAAGAATATCAACAAATAAAAAAAAACATGAAGTAGACAAGGTCGAAAGGGATTGTACTGTGAAATGTGAGGGATTAGCACAGACCTGCCCAGGAGCAGTTTGGTATTAATCTGACCAGGTTTCCAAAAACACCTCATGTAGGAGACCGGCGTACCGGATCTGCTTAAAACGACGTCTGCTAGGAGTATAAATGATGATGGGCTTAACTGCACCACAAAATATTGGATAAGAAAACTCCTTTAGCCAGTTGGGTTGTGAATGGGTCGCCCAGTGTTAAAATTAACACGTCTATATATATATATATATATATATATATATATATATATATATATATATATATATATATATATAAAATACTTCTAATAGAATATATTCAGTCATTTCACTGAACTCTGATCCAGAACTGCAGTTTTCTAACTCAACACCTCAACATCTAACAGCAAAGCAAGATTGGCGGCACCAACTGACTAATTCACTCTTTGGTCACCTAGCAGCTAACTCACTCTTTGGTTACCTAGCAACTAACTCACTCTTTGGTTACCTAGCAACAACCAGTAACTGGCGCAGGAGCAGTTTATGATTCCGTAGGAACTCCTTAAAAAAAACAAAAAAACAAACAAAAAAAAACGGCAGTATGAAGTGAAAGAAAGAAATATTACAACAGAGGAAACTGTGGATAAAATGACACCAGTTTGGCGGTACTGTAGATAATTAAACAAAATAAAATTATCAATAATTATCGATATTGACTGATATGAAACACCTATATCGTGATACATTTTTCAGCCATATTGTCCAGCCTTAATTCCAAGATGGTGATATGACCAAAAAAAATAATAATAAATCCAACATACAAGCAGCTGAAATAAGATGGGCTTAGCTTTGAATACAGGATTAGGAGCTCAGTCATCACGGGGAAATAAAGTAGAGCCGCTACTAGTCTCACAAATTCACATCAAATAATTTTAAATCAAGTAAAAAGACTACAATGTGCAAAAAGATGGAGTGTATTTGGTCAAATATTTTGGAAACTGATCAAAACGTTTGCAGTAACAACATAAAAACGGGTTTTCTTCTCATTTCTCTGTCCATCTGCACTGATGTTGCACAGCAACAGGTCATTATCAGAGCTGCTGCATTTCTCTGATGGCTGTAAACAAGGGCTTTCATTCATCTTCCCAGTAAAACTAAAAGCACTCACTCAAAATGTTTTTTTGATCTCCCATAAATCACCTTGTCAGATTTCTTGTTCACAGCTACTGCTTAATTTCATGATTAATTTAGGCAGCGGCTAATTGTGTTACGTTTGTAGCCTTCCCCTGCCTCGTTAGAAATCTCCTAATCTCTAAGGAGTCCATTATTACCTGAATGTTGGAATAAAGTTTGAGGAGCCAGAGGGGCAAACCTAATTTTTATGCCCTCCTAAATTCAAACAAGACAGGATAAGAGCTGCTCCTGCGATTGAGCAACAAACACATTTAAATAAAACTTTATGAGTACATTTAAGGGAAAAACATCCATATTTATGCATATTTAGGTAACCTAAAAGCAGAGCTGGAAGCTTTGTGTTATGACAGAGCAGCAGAAAGGATACACAACCACCACCCCAAAGAGAAACCAAAGACAGTGTTTCTTTTGTTATCCTAACATAACTACAAAACATTAGAGTGCATTTCTAAAGACTGCGTGTAATATTTTATAATATGATGCATTTTTTTATGTTGCATTTGACATGTCTGGGAATCACATCATATCCGAGTTTGGCAAGTTGGAAGATGCTGAGAGTTGTTAATTGTTGCGATGCCCCACGTCTCCACATTAGACATTCAAAGGATCATGCTGTTTAAAGTCACTATGTGTAACACTGGCTTAAAGAGGCAGAAATTAACAGATGTCCTCAGAAACAGTTCAATTAGACCTGTTTGACTAAATCTAGTATGCAGGCATGGTGGAAAAAATACCAACTTCAACAAACATTCACAGATTCAAAATTTGACTTCACTCATTTCTTTATATTAATAAACAAAGGATGCACCATTCTACTCTCTTTTACATTTGCAGCATTGTTTACTGATTTAGAAACTGTTCGGACACAATAAGGAGCCTCTGATGGTAAGAACCAAGTGTTTTCTGTGACATGAAATAATTCTTAAACATTTAATATTCCAACTTTATGTTCACTTATTGACATTTCCTTTACTGGAGGCTGAAGAGCTGCAACCAGGTGCAGCTCTCTGCTGGACCTGTTTGTGCCTGCAGAGTGAAGCTGCTGCACAGACGAGCACAAGGTGCTGACAGGATTTCCCCCACAGTGTTTAAAATGTGCATTTGTTTGCTTCTCCTTATGACTGAAAAATCAACAGCCATGACAAGACAAGGTAAACAGTAATCCCATTATCACCTCAATTTTTCACTGTTAAATTGAACAGAAATGCGTTTAGTTTGAAACTTATAGATAAATCACAGGTTTCTTAGTGATGCATCAGTGATTGTGGGGTTTTTTCTTCTAAACTGTTCTCTGAATCACTCAACTGTCGTTATGAATGGACTGCATCTGAAAAGAATAAAGGGGAAAAGGTTGTTACTTGGTCTGACTCATGTCAAAGCCCACGGAGCCTGATTAACGTACTCCTGTTTAGCACAGACTGCGTACTGTATCGGTCGCTGGGGCCAGAAGGTGGCGAGCCGCATCCTGTGCAGCTGCATCATAATAGAGCGGCGCCCCGCGTGAAGCAGAGCATCACATCGCTGCTCTGCTTTTCGCTCTCATGTTTGTGCAGACGGACTCCAATCAGCAAGCCGCACTCGGAATAGCTTCTGCCCGACCTTTTATGAACCGGCTGCAGACTGAATCACTGCCTCGTGACACCAGCAGATAAAAGCTGTGCTGCTTCCTTGAGTGCTTTCATGTACATTTATATAAATATGTTATGGGATGACATTCAGGGAATCGTGCATTTATATTGTCAGGAGTTTGAGTGTATGGAACAAATATTATCGGATGAAAGTGAAGGAATGAATTTATTGTTAATTTACTAATTTATAATGAGATTAAAGCCAAAAAGACCCAGACAGTGGAAGAAATGTCGACAATAAAAACATAAATATGGTGATATTTACAATGAGATAAACACAAACTGGCTACTTTGTACTGCAACTGTTAGAATACAAAAATATATTATGTTTTTGTAAGATTCTAAAATATTTTTGAAAGACAAGCATTTTTGGAAATATTTATAAAAATATGTACATTTTTGTAAATGTTTTTGCAAACTGTAAATATTTTTGTAAAAACATTTACGCAATATTTTTGGAAATATTTTTTGCTAAAACAATTTTATTCCGATAAAACTTAATTTTAATTGAAAGTTATATTGAAACACAATTTAAAGCTTGTTTTGATAAATTATGTCATTGAATTTTGTCTCAATAAAATTTGGTGGATGATAAATTACCCCAATAGGGTGCAATTGATAGAATACAAAAATATTTACAAAATATTTCATACAAAATGTATTTCCATTTTTGATCAATCAAAAGTATTTTTGTAAATATCAAAAACTTGAAACAAAATTGAAAGTTTGCTTTGATCAATTTTGTCACTGAAATTTGTCACGATAAATTTTACTGAACGATAAATTGCGGCAATAATTATTGCGATAAATGATAATATTTATCGCAATAATTTTGAAACCAACTTCAAGCAATGTATTGATAATGGCATAAAGTCAATTTACTGTCTCAAATAAAAAAAACAGTACATTTGTAAAGACTTCACACTGGAACTGGAAGATTTGCGACACAAGATAAAAATAAATAAAAACCACCAAAGAAGCAAAACCATAAATAAAATGGATTATAAATAAAATTCCCCTTCAGAAAATATTAATAATCAGAATTTAAATTATGGAGCTCGTTTTAATTTGTCATGCGATTAATTGATTGATTGCTTATTGATGATGTTCTGTGGTTCAGTTCAGGCAGTTTTATGGTGAATTTTCTCTTTTCCAGGCTCCTGAGTGATTCTGTCCATTTTCAGAAGCAAGTCAGAGCCGAAACTACAGAGCCAACCTGAAGCAACCTAATGACTGTTCAGTTGAGTGTTGCTGTAAATAAATCATGGGGTAAACTGAAATAGGAGTTCTGGACTGAGGGCTTCTCAGAGCTGCAGCAGCAGCAGTGTCAATTAATGTTACATGACAGGCAGACACAACTAACCACCAGGCCTTCCTAAAAATCCTCTGCCATTTGGTTTCATCAATAATGGAAGTGGACACGTCTGCCGAACGAACCGATTCACGTCGTTGTCCAGGAGCATTCCCAACCCCAAACCTCCGATCTTTTCTCCCAGGAGTTCACAGACTCGAACCGTTTCTCGTCTTCACGCAGAAAGCCCAGAGAAAGAAAAAAGAAAAACAGACTGCAGGTTGCTGGATTTAGAGGATAATAGCTTGCTATTGAATTCCATTCTTTAGTAATGCAAAACACAAGCTCAATGGGATCTATAAATACTTCCCATCCTTTATTTTCACCCATTAGGCTGCGGTAACAGGCAGCGTGTGGGTGGATGGGCGGCTGAGCTGGGGACGGTGACGGGGGGAAGAGATGCGAGAGTTTAAGGGAAAAGATAATGTTCTTTTACATTACTCAAATTCCCCTCTGCTACATGTGTTCATCCTTCTTCCTCAGCTTGTAATTCAGCTTAATTTTTGGTCTATTTTTCAACAGCTCCGAGCTCGCCGCGCTGCCAGCACTCCTTCCCTTCACTGCGCAGCAGGAAGCAATGTGATTTATCACTGAGGTTACTTGTCCTGCTGTGAAAACTGAACAGATGACCATTCTGATTTATTTAGCAGTCGCTCTTAGAGACTGACTGACTTTCACACAGCAAACCACAGACCTGTCAGGACAGTTTGACATCATTATTGTATCATAAGCCTAAAAAAACACCATAGAATACACTGATTGCATTTATTTAAAAAAAATATATAATGCTTTTTACAATTCAAAATTGTATCACCGCCTCCATATTCAAAGGTCCAAAACCATTTAATCACATTTTGTTACAACTTTCAAGCAAAAGAAATTCCTCTGAATACCTACAACGGTTTGTTTGTGTTGCTAAGATGCTCTATTTTCAGTTGTAAAGTGATAATTTTTTCAACATTTTTACCCACCAATTTGCAGAAAACAACTGTGTAGTTACAAGCATGCAGCAGCTACATGAATTCTTTATATTTGCTGGAAACTTTTAGTAAATGTCTCATTTTCCTTCATTATTTAAAAGCTGCACGGTGGTAGATATCAGCATTTCCAAATATTAGCCTGGTGGATTCCTATGTGGAGTTAGCATGCTAACTAATAATGTGAATATTTTTACTGTTATTTCTGTTTGTCTTATACCTAGTTCAGCTGCCAGAACTAGGTATAGGTTAATTCAGTAAATTAATAATACTTCATCTAAAACACATGTTAAAATTATAGTAAGTTGTGTTGATGGAGGACATTTAGAGCAAAAAGTAAAACCTTAAAGTGATTTAAAAGTCTATCTGACTCAACACATACAGCATCCTATCGTTTACTGAACATCAGTTCCTCCATGTTTTCATATGACTTGTTGATAATTTAACTCAGGTTTTTTTTAACCCTGTGAGGTCAAACCCTGCAGAGAGAGAAGTTTTCCTTTTATTCATAAATTAATGACATTGATATTAGAGCAACAAACTGCAGTTTTGTTCTGGATCTGAACCGTGTCCCGTCTTTGAGAACAGCAAAATAACAACATTTATGTATTTATTGGTTTTTAGATTCTGAGATATTGACTCCTCCAACAAAAATAAATAAATAAATTACCTGTGACAGAATATCACATCTTTTTACTCTTTAGAAAAAGGACTAGCGTTGATATTAACTGGCTGAATTGTCGGACCATCTGTTCGGTTGGAGCCTGGCACACCTGGAAGCAAAAGAATCATTCCCTGTCAATTTACAGAAAAGAGTAAATCAGATAAAAAGGAAGCTTAGGATTGAAAAGTCAACATTCTTAAATCCGATCTTCCTTCTGAGCCAATGCTAATTCTTCTTTCCTGTAGTCTATTTCCTTTGTTTCTCCACTATATGTCCGTATTAAATGCTGTTGCCCCGAGCTGCCTCCCCTTTCATGCTTCACATGGAAGCTATTCAGAAATACTCCCATCCTGTTAGCATATAAATTGCAGCTCATGTTTATTTTATTTATTTTGTTCTGTATTTACTCCGTTCTCTTTGATGTTACAGGGTTGCCTTGTTTGACACACAAAAGGTGATGTTGGAGAAGAAAACTGTTGGTAAAAACAAACCGACCAACGTTTGTTCTGGATTTTATCTTATTTAAACAACAAAATGCTCTTCATTCACTTGCTTCACCATTTGTTTTCATCTATTTTGATAGCGAAGGATATCCGATTATATCTGGTAATTAAGATTGCATTCTGCTTTGATTTTTGCAGTATTGTTTGCAGAAAGATGCCTTTTCTCCACATGAATAGTGTTGGTAAGTGATAGCTTCATGGCTTTGCTCCAGACTGAGATATCTCAACGATTATTTTATGTTTGAAACCAAATACAGACATTCAGAGTCCTGAGGAGACGAATCCTGGTAACATGCTGGTTTCTCCTCTTTTGAATTTGAGTGAAGCGTCTGAGCAGAATGGATTGTCTAGAAATTGGATACGTTCTGCTTATCCAGTCGAGATCATTTCTCTGAGAACAACCTCTGACATTTCCAGCTGAGACACTTTTGGGGTTACCATATCTGATTTGGCTAATTCCCCAGCTCTTCAACAGCTACTTGGTAAACACACATAATGAAACGATGAAAAGCTGAGTTTAATTCTTGTGATACAGGAAGCGGCAGCCTGTCCAGAATCTCCAGATCTGCTGAACTACGGTGATAAATACAGGCGCAGTCAGTTCATTTCAGTAGTTCTTCCTATCTAAAGAATCAATTTACCCCAATTTTTATGATGTAAACACATTAATGCTTTAAAAGTCATGAAATATTCAACTGTAGCTGAGAAACAGGGCCAATCATCCAACAGAATGACACATTTTTTACAACTTCCTGTAATTTTACCAACAGCAAAAAATTCAAGATGGCCGCCATCGCCATCAAGGAAAATTAATTTTTGCGCTAAATTTGCCAATATTTATCACAGACGAATACTTTTATTGTCAAATTAAACCTGATTTTACACATAGAAATCATATTTATTGACAATGTTTTGATTTTTCAACAACCATCATGGTTGTCATGGAAAATTAATTTTTTACACTGAATTAGATGAATGTGACTTTATTTTATCTGACTTTATAGTTAGAACCATAGAAATCAGTTACATCTTCTTGATTTGCGTTTCCTTTTTTCAAAATGGCCACCATGGTTGTCATGGAGAATAATGCGGCTGCACTAAAATCGACAGTAGTTATTCCTCCGCAAGTGGCACAGCAAACAAAAAGGGAAGTTCACTAATTACTAATTTGGTAAACAAGAATGTTAGCTTCGCTAATGCTAACCCGCTAAACACGTAAAACATTAGCAGGAGCTAACGCTAACCATTAAGACGACTGCCTCAGTATATGTCTCACATCTTCATCACCTTCCAGTTGACGGCTGGAGGTTTCTGAATTTGCTTCATCTTACCACTTTAAAGTTTATGAATAAGATGACCAAAGTTTAAAACATATGACAAAGTTCATCCAAGTCATGAAAATGAGTAACATTTTAAGACAATAATTGGCTCCAAAACGGCGGCCATCTTGAAAACTGGCTTTCATCCGGAAATTTAAGTTGCTAATGGGAAATATGAAAAACATATGCTGATTTTTATGCTTGTATCGACACTTGAAAGATCTTTCAAGTAATACGTTGCACTAAAATACATCCCACTCACAAACAAGTCCAGTGATGAAGATAATCAATACCTTATGCTTAAATTAATCTGGAGATACTTTAGTTAACCACACTAAGTGGAGAAGACCGTTTTCATCCTGGACGATAGTCTGGTCCCTAAGAGTGAAGATATGTATCAATAATTATCGATATCTCATCTTGATGTCTCTGAGGATTGGGATTGCCTCCAGTGGTGATTAGCCTTATTTTCCAGAAAGGGAGACGATGCCCCACCACGCCTCCAGCAAACGTTTTTTTGGCTTTGGCAGAGAAGATTTGGCAAGAACTTCATGGACGCAATCCAGAAATGCATTTTCCATTCAAACGTGGCACCATTTAAAGGGAATTAAGCAATCTTTTTTCAACGGTGTAGGATTTATTGCCAAGAAGCGTCATCACAACAAAAACTGACCAAAATTCAAGGAATATTCCCATTCTCCCAATCCTAAGTGTAGATACAGTCTCCAATCTGCTTTAAAGACAAAACTGTCGATGTTAGTAAAACAGAATGGAACCAGCAAAGTAAGGGCATTTTTAACTGGCTCCACATGACCGGCCTTTCTCCATCACAGTCCTCCATTATTACAGCAGCCCTCCCATTTCACACTCCCCAACCCTCCTCATTAAAGTCTCTTAATTGTTTCCCTGACCTCTAAGAGAAACGACCCGGTCACATGGCAACTCTACCTTAAAATTAACGTTTCGTATTTGCACTGTCCGCCTGTCCTGGGAACATCGTTTCCTGGCAGCTGCAGCTGACAGTCATCTTGTTTTAGGGCAAAATGAAGTTAATTCAACAGCTCATCTGGAGGGTGGGACAGGTCTTTTAGATATTTATAGGAGAAAATGTAAACTGACAGGACATTTCAGAGAATATTTGGAGTGCAAGATAAGCACGTTTTAACATCACAGATCATCAACTTTGCCTCTATTTTATCCATTCTGAGTCCACTTTGATTTACCTTTCTGCAAGGCTCCTAGTCTTTCATAACCGACTCAGCGACACACCGGAGAAACCATTCGGACCGCTCTGATCAAAGCAAATCCCTGAAATGAAAAATTCCTTAAACCCGTTTTTGACTGACACAGAAAAAAATTGAAATTTGTGCAAACAAAGAAACTCCAGTCGTGGTAATGCTGAGTGACAGTTCTCTTAGAGGAGGAAAAGGAAGCAGAAAAAATGAAGTCAGACCTGTTGCGCGGCCACCGTATTAACATGGACAGGGAACTGATAAACACATTTATCCTAATTACGGCGCCTGGACACAGACTGGAGGCGAATGAATGGGAATCAGTAATGACAAGCAAGGCGAAGGGCAGCAAAATGTTCCACAGGAGCTTCTCTGTTTTTACCTGCTGCTGCCCGTTTCTTTAAACAAAGTTTATAATGAACAAGAAAAAAATCCTTCCACTGCACTTTGAAATGCCGTGTGCATCCATGGATACTTTTTAGATCAATAAATCGTTTGTTTTGCACTGCGTCTGACAACTTTCTGCTGTTTCTGGTTTGATTTTGGTGAAAGAAGAGAAAACATTTGCATGTAGAAACAGAGGAGAACAAGCAAACATGTAGAATACAGAATGGTTGTTTCCGTTGATAAGATGATTTTATGTTATGGTCCTGATTGATTCATTAATATAATACATATATAAAAAATGGCAGACATTAACAGCAGTTTGTAAAAGATCACATAAATAACTGCATGGAGCGGTCAGGATTACATCTTTCAGCTAATCATTTGTATGTTATGACTGATAACAGAAATGAATGATTTGGTGAATTATCTGCACATTGACACCTGATTTTATCTCAAAAGAAAATCCAATGTTTGGGGAGTTTCAGTACAGAAGTGAACATTCAGAGAAAACCTTTTGTTCAAGCTTAGATTGAATGGAGAGTATGTGCAAACATTTTATTTTTCAAGTTTTTGTAAAGCTTCTGACCTGAATTTTGGCTTAAACTTTGACTAGGACATTCTAATAAAAAGGGGATTTTGAAAAAAAAAATCACTTGTTTTTTATAGCAAAAAAAACTTTTGGTGAAAAATGACGAGCCTTTTTTTAGGAATGTGACTATAAAGAACAATGAGTTATACATTTTTCTTTTTTAAACTGTTCACCTTGTGGTCACAGGTGTCAGCTTTCTAAGTTTTCCTCTCCGTTTCCTCCATATAGTTCATATCTGCTGGAAATGTTAGCGCCGTACTCGTCTTAACTTTGTGTCGGCACGCAGAGAGAAAGCTCATGTTTGCAACATTCGAGGTGGTCCAATTTTCCAAATCCTATTTACAAATCCGAGTGACTCTTGTAATCTGTCATTTCCTGTCCTTATCTCCCTGGTAGGTGCAAGCTTCTTGTGGAGCGTAAGACAAGGTATAATGAGTTAAATCTGCAGCTGACGGCCTGAAAATGTGAGATATGTTGAGTTTCTTTAAATCCTCCACTCTGATCCCAGCTTAGGAAGCTATTCCTCATCCACCTCTGCTTAAAGACGACTTAAATGCGGTGAATCGGTCCATTTCTAGATGCCCATTTTTTACTGGGCAGTGTTTTCACAACATGGAGTCGTGTCTTTTTAAGTCTTTAGCTGGCTCTGGGGGTAATAATTGGATATTTTCTGAGATGTGACATCTCAGAAAAAAGCAGCTGAAGACCTGTTATTACCCAAGGTGATATCCTCACCTGTAGTTTTGACATTGATACCTACGGTGATGACATTTCTATCTGCAGAGATAATATTTGAGTTTACAGGAGAAACTGTGAGAGACATTCCTCTCATGGTGACAATATTTTAACACAAATTACCAAACCAATCAAATCTCCTTTTCTGCGTATATTCTTTAATTTTGTCATTAATCCTCACTTGAGACTCTATACTTTCCCTTCTGGTGCTGCTTGGTCTTACATACTCAATAACAAACAGCCGTGGATTCTCGCTGGTTTTCTGACACTCCCTCCAAATGCATCAAGAAAATACAGAGTTTATAATTTAACACCTTCTGTAATTACTTTGTGTTGAGGTCAGAGGTCGGCATAGCAGATAGCCGTTAGGTAAAGGTTGACGTTTGCCTCTGGCCATATGTTGCCTCCCAAAGGTATTCAGACACCTTGAACTTTTCCACAGTTTGTCAAACTACAGCCACTAACCTCAATGTTTTGACTCAGATTTTATAGGAAAGGTCTTTCAATCTTTCTAAACTTTAAATCCACTGTTAGAGGGGATCTAAATCAGTGTTTCTCAACCTGTTTCAGGCTGAGGACCTTTTAAATCATTTAACAAACACTTAACATGAAAACTACCCTGCAACAACAACATAACCTAAAATGAAACTATTTTAGTTCATCCTAATGAACAAAGGCATTAAGTAAAGGTGAATGGACACAAAAAAGTCATGAACACTTACATTCAGGGCGCTTTGAGTTACTTACAGATTCTACGCTTTCTAATCATGTCAAATACATGGAAGTCAAAAAAAGAAGTTGTTCTTTTCTACCACCTGTTGTGTGCATTAATAACATTTAAACCTATATGTCATTTAGAAGCACAATAAAAGATAAATGTACTGGAGTTGCTTCTGCACCTTTAAAGATAAAAATTATAAACTCTATCAATTGTTTATCTGTTGTATTTAATTAATTTAATTTCATAATTTTAATTAAAAGCAAATCATAAGCAAAAGTCGTAAAAAGTAGAGAACAGTTCTCACTAACTGAGTCATGAGTCGGCATAGAACCGTTCAAAAGAATCGAATCGCTCATAAACGATACTCCGACATTCTCTTGCCGTCCTCCGATCATATAAACAGCCCTGCCGTTTTCTTCCACCCGTATCTTCAGCTTTTCTTTTGAGTGATAAGCTACCTGTAGCTTCACACCTTGAACTGACGTCACGGTTGCCTTGTGGACCACTAGGGGGCGCCACACAGTTTGAGAAAGACTGATCTAAATATAACCCATCAGTCAGGAGAGTTCAAAAAATGGCATTTCAGTAATACGGGTTTGATTCTGTGTATTTAGCTGCAGGCCAGTTTTTTCTCTTCCTCTTGATGCCGACCTCTCAGACCCTCTGGTTGGAAATCGCCTTAACCTTTAACTCACTCCAGATTTCTGTAAACCCATGCAGGAATAATTTTCTTGACCTTCTGCAAACTTATGATTTTTTAACCACTCCTCAAAAATAAGGAACAATAGCAGCACCGGATTTGTTCTCTTGCCTGTTTAGTCTAATCTTCATATGCCTAGATGCACTCTAAGCTTTCATGTAGTTGGTCAAGCAAAAGGGAAAACAATTCAATTCAGTGGGCAAAATCAACCACTAACAAACCGCATGCAGCCCATAATAAAATAGACCAAACTGGGAAAGTCTAAGGGAAGGAAGGAAGCAAAAACTTTAAATCAGTTTCAGTTCCTGAAAATAGTTTTGCCCATGTAGCAATTACCAGGTTAATGTTCCAGGAATACTCAGCAGTAATAAACACTGACAATAATTCGGCCTGAGAGCCGCTAAGTACGTCTAATGAAATGCAGCATCTTGTTTGGCAAATACAAGACAAGATGGAGAGGAAAAAATAAACTTTCCCTCTGGCTTTTGATTATCTGCACGCCGCCCTCCTCAGCCCCATTTCATACATCGGATGATTTATAGACAAAGCAGATCGATGTTTGTTTGTTTTTTTATTTACTAAGTTGACTTTCGCACAGATTTATCTATTGCATGAGTTCGGTAAACATGTGAGCTCCTATAAATAGATATCATGAAGCTTACTGAATTAAAGCTTATTGGATTGTTGCAGCAAGCTTTTAATTTGAGACGTGGTCGTCTGCGTTCAGGTAGTGGATCTAAATGTAACAACGTGTTTGAAGGTTTAAAATAACTACGTCTCCTCTCCTTGTTGATTTGTTGATGTGCTTTTCTGCTCCACTATTCTGCCTTGAATATTACCACTGGTAAAATAAAAAGAGTCGGGGTGGAAGAAGTTAGACATGAACTCCACCTTTGTTAACCAGCTATCGCTGGGTTTCAGATGACGCAGCATCGACGTCACGCAGTGCAGATGGTTTCAGGAAGTAGTAAATGCAGCCTGTTTACTTCTGTTCACCCACATTCAAAATGTCCTGTACGGTTGTTCCAACCGTTCAAATGGAGAGAAAGATGAACGTTATTTCCGTGTTATTTTCCACGTCCTGACCCCCTCTGAATGTCGAGCATCATCCAGGTCACATGTCTTTAACCCAGCAATGTATCAAGTGGAGCATCATGGCGAAACCCGCCTTGTTCTGCGTGTGAAGGAAAATTTGTTGGGCCTCACATCGACAATCAGACAATAATTTTGAGTGTCACAATTCCAGAGAATAAACGTTAAAAAAAAATAAAAATCTAGCATTTTATTCACTTTTTGCAACAACCTTTAAACCATTTTTAACTTTTGCAGGGCATGGTGTCAAAATATAACCTCGTGTCTCTGTCTGAATGGCAATTTTCCCATCTCTCCTCACATGCCAGCAGGGTATTTAGAGGGCAGAAGCCCCAATATTACCCCCATTTTGGCTGACTTGTCTGTCAGGAAGTGTGCTTGTGACACCCCTTAGAGTCCACATGCCAACAACAGCTAAATTAAACTTCTCCTCCCTCATTCTCAGCTAGCAAAGCGCGGCCCTCCTTCCAGGCGGGCCTGCTGTCCTCGATGCAGACGCCACCTGTGAGCACCAACCAGCCGGCCGGGGGCGAGGGGGGAACTTTCAAAACGGCTGCTCCCCAAAGCCCAGTGCAATTGCCCCGCTATTGTCCACTCATCCGCTGCTGGAAGGGCGGCGGAGGAGCGGAGCAGCATGCTGGAACTTCAAATCAAAGACACAATAATTTGACAGAGAGAGCTGAATTAAATTCAGCTTTTCGCCCTGTGCTTGACGCAGTCGAAGTCGTACTGAAGTGCCCTGTGGATAACCGAACTAACTTAGAATTATCAGCACTTTTAAATTAAAGATTTTATGACTTTCATCAAAAACTGGGGGACCAACCTGCAGAATGATTTCCATTTAGCCAATTAAAACTCCTTCAAAAGAATCTGCAGTAGCTCTTGAAGCAACTCCTGGTGTTTAATGATTAATTAAAAATGTCCTTTTTGTGTTTACTTTCATAACAGCCAATATTTCTGAGGATTTCTTTGTATTTCGGCAAAATACAACAAATTTTGCTGGTAACTAAGGAAGGAGAGTTATTTGTTATATTTTGGAGTGGCTGGCTCATAACTTAGACTGTTGAGATTTTTAGAATCATTGAGTATTTTAATTACATTATTGCAGTGTGATTTTGTAAAGTGTAGAGTGCATTGAAACGTTTAGTCATTTTCATGTGTATGTAATGTTTGAACTGCCTTCTTCCTGAAATGTGCAAATATTTTTTTTTATTGACTGGATTTGATGTATTAATTTTAAGGCAAAGACTGTAACACTTTAAATTAATTAATAAGATCATTTTAATTATGCTGGAACTGCTAATGCTCTGGGCTTATCAGACAAACAGCAACGCTGCTAAGAACGGTTGGAAACTGAATGGGAGCTTCTTAAAGAGACAGAGACCCAATTTCAAGGCATCAAGTCAAATTTCTTTAAAGTTATGTTTAACATATGCAGCATTTTATAAAACTGAGGTTAACATGGTTACTTGTTTGTGTTATAAAATGGCCTATGTGCCACGTTTATTTTAGTTCTAGATATTCAAGCCTTGGTTACAACGTGCAGGGAATCAACAGAAAGCTTTAATTCAAGTCCAATTACATGTAATCACACTCATTTAACGCAACTAAACCTAATTTGATTAGATATAAATTTAAAGTATTTTACACACAACTGAACTTAGAAAAGAGAAACACTTTCCCAGTGAATCCAGTTAAGCTAGAAATTATTATAGACCAGAGAAGTAACAATTTGTAAGAAGATGTTGAGAAGCCAAAACACAACTTTCCTCCGTCTGCCTGAGTCCCTGTTCCGATTTGATGCCTGGCTGTCGTTTCAGCAGTTTTCTGTTCATGTTTGATGGTTCGTTTGAAGCTGAACTGCAGAGCTGGAGGATGTCGGCGTAAAAAGAAAGAAAATATAAATGAACCTTTCATATCTGAACATGTGCTTCAGGACCAAAGCCAGGACATCTACGCTCACAGCCTTTTGACCAGAGCCTCATTAATCACACTCCTGCACATGATGTAGAGTAATTACCTGCACAGAAAGACACATATGCACACACCCTCATCCCCTGCATTCAGTGCACTCTGAGCATTCAGCGTGTGAAAGCATGCATGAACAGTCGGAACAAACGACGGCGAATCTAATGAGCTCAAACATCTTTAACAAGTGTACCTGGGTTTTGATCGAGGCGATGGCGGAGTCACATCGCTGATCGTTCACACACATACGCAGCAAGTTTCAAGGGTAGATCCAGCCACGCACAGAGGTGTGTGTGTGTTTTTGGAGGTGCTGGGCAGGGTCATGGATCCCTACTGCCCGGGGAGGGAGTCAGTCTGTCTAGGAATGATGAAATCCTCCACCTGTCCTCATTCATCAAACCCACAACACATATTAATTATCACAAACCTTCAGAGTTACAGCAGAGGACACACACACACACACACACACACACACACACCAGCCTCCAGTCGACGGTCCACTACCCAAGCTAGCATCACCAACTCAGACTTCAGTTCATCAGCTGAGCTGCTCAGGAAATATCGTTTGGAGTAATTACCTCCGACGTCTGAGGCACAGACATTTTCACAGGACAAATAAATGTCAGTCGTGTGTATCTATGTCCACTCACAACGAATCCTTAGTTATAAATCACGGAGAAAACGCTCAGGTTTTTTATTTCACACGTGTATAAACGACTAATTAAGACAATTTCCTTTAGTTTCAAGAAAGTTTCTGATGCCGAAAATCTGTTAGGATTTTTGGAATAAAAAAATAAATAAACATAGAAAAGTGAAATGGATTCAATCATTAGAGCCATTATAGATAATTCAAAAAAATGAGAACATTTCCAACAAAAAACTAAACAATTTTGAGATTAATCTCACAAATTTCTAGAAAAAGAAAACATGGAAAATTCTGAACTTCAAAAATTTAAAATTTGCAATAAAAAAAATCCCAGAAATTTTGAGATAAATATCAGAAGTTTTCTAGTTAAAAACTGAAAAGGTCTGTGCTGCAAAAATTGAAAATTTGGAAGAAAAAAAAAAAATTAGTGAAAAATAAAACATGGAAATGTCTGAGTTTAAAAAGTCCAAAATTTATAAGAAAAAAGTCAGAAATGTTGAGCTTAATGTTGGAAATTTGAAAGTTTAAATGTCAAAAATTTTAGACTTTTGAAAGTAAATTTTTTTCTAAAAAATTTCAAAGATAAATCTCAAAGTTACATTTTTTTTCTAGCCAAGTTTTGACTTTTCAAACTCAGATGCATTTGGTTTTTTTTGGTGTAAATTTATTTATTTTTTTATCTACAATGGTCCTATTACACTGCGGTCCATTCCCTGCCTTACTAAGACGAACTGCTTTCTATTATCCCCCCGTATTAAGTGGCTTTCCTGTGAAGTATTCTCCTCTCTCTGCTCATACTCTCAACACCAGTGTGAATATTGTGTAATGTGAACCTTTATGAGTAAAGCTGTCAACATCCGTCGCCTTGCGCTCATAAAGCTTTGTGTTGCAGTGTTATTTTCTGTAATTGGTTTGGATTATGTTTCGACAACGGCCAATAACCGCCTTCTCTGCCAGTAAAACTGACTCTCAGTGAATGTGTAACATCAGGAATGTATCTGACATGTACGAACCCCAAGTCAGCGTGTTTCTGTGCGACACTCCCAGGGCGGTTCAAGGACTTCCCCGGAGTCTGTTCGTAATTGAGTGGAGATCATTAGGATGCTGTAGACTTCTAATCTTTTTTAAAGCATTTTATAATAAGACAGAGACCAGCTGGTGTCCATTGAGAGTCTCCCAGAGACCCGGATGATTAAAGTCCTCTAAACGACCGCCTTTGGTCCTTAGCTGAGATGTTTCCCTTTTAATCAGACATAAGTCTTCATCGCTCCCCCTGTTTCTGTGACACCAGTCACACAAGCAACGCAGAAGTCCCTTCAAAACTGACGGCCAATTAGAAAGGACACGGAAAAGATGAAAGCCCTATTATCACGTTGTCCTAAGCCATACGTTCAACCAATTAACTGCAGCCAGTATGGACAAAAAAAAGTGAGAACGAACGAACACGAGCCAAGCTGTGTGAAGGCGGAGGACGGACAGACGCAGAGACACTTAATTGATCTTCATTAGGTTAATTATGGCTGTGATGTTGGGCTCGGAATGAGAAACGGGTCGTGAAGAGCTTTCTGAGAGCAACATGTGAAGCTTTCTGCTGACCTTGGCGGTTCAGAGAAGAAGTGACGCTTCAGCCGTCGACAAAGCGGCGACTGCATCAGACAAAGTAAAGAACTCAGCAAAACGGGAAGGAAAGGAAAGATTGTTTGTGTGTTTTACCCTCTTACCCACCCCAGCGCATGGGTGACTGCACTGTCAGCAGGCGCAGCTCTGCCCTTGCATTTGAATAAACGCCATCTGAGTTGGCTGGCCGTGTATAATATCTGTCAGGGAGCTGCCGCCCGCTGATCCCGGGACTCTGACCTCCGTCCCCGGGGAGCCGCTGACGGGACGCTGCAGTGACAGGGTTTCTTCCCTGTCGATCTGCACGCTGATCCACCTAACACCCTTGTCCCACTCGACTCCAAACCCAATCGGCTCGCCTGTCTGCTCCATGCATCGGAAATAAGTCGCAAGCTCAGGAAAAAAACCGAGGCTGGAAGATGGCCGTCAGCCAGATTGATGGTTCTCGTGTATTTCTTTGTTCTCCCGTCAGTTTACTGAATAATAAGCCAAATGTTGGCGTCTTTAAAGTTACCATGCAGACATGAGCTGGTTCAGGATCTAAGAATACAGAAAGCAGAGACGTTGTTTCCAGCTGATCGATTTAAAGCATGCATGGATCTTTACTGACACAAAACATTGTTAAACCAGTTAATACAACAACAAACTGTATTTAAAACGATTTCTAATGAGATACTCTTCCAGTTCAGGTAGAATGATCTAAAAATGTATTTTCCCATTATAGATCGCTTCTGTTAAATTGATACCAGGCTAACATAACAGACTGACATCAGTTTTCATGATTGATGAGATCATGAATTCACTGCAATTATAAACATTTTTTGGTTTAATTTCATTAGCCACACCCAGGCCTGAATATCACCAGACCTGTAGAATCAAGAATCATAAAGAAAACCCTCTGATAACAAAAGGAACGATAAAAGATCTCAGAAACCAACACAGTTTGCATAAATCTAAATCACTTCAAAAACTGGAGCAGCATGTAGCTTCACGGTGGCTACAGACGTCGACCAGATCGTTTTTACTTTGTTTAAAATGTCAGTGTCTTTTTTTTAAATGACTGCTCTTATAATCAGCATTTTTTTAAAGAAGAAGAGAAATTCAAATGTGTTTTAAGACAAAAAGAGACCGTCTTATGAAACCTGCTCTTGTTTTTGGCTCGTTCTTGTTTTGTTTCTGTGATTGTAATTTTGTTTTATCAAAACAGATCTCTCTGTAAGCGAGTTCTTCACTGCAAAAGTATTTTTGGTCTAATTTTTAATGCAAATAATGCTTGAAGTAAGGCAAAACGAACTATGAAGTAACTTTTCAGCAAGAAATAGGAGCTTGTTTAACTCAATAATCCCCTAATATATACGAAAAAGCATTTGTTCCATTGGCAGATTATTTTATTTTATAACCTACTAATGAAACCAGTACTTTTCCATCAATATTAAGGAATTATTGACTTAACCAAGCTCCTATTTCTTGCTGAAAAGTTACTTCATAGTTCGTTTTGTCTTATTCCAAGTGTAGATATTTGCAGTAGAAACTAAACCACAAATACTTGGTAAGATTTTATTTTTGCAGTGAACTGGATCCAAATGAAACAACCAGTATGAATAAACATGAAAATAAATAAAGTTTTAGACTGAAAGCACATTTTTGTGCACCCTAAAATAAACAGTACCTTTGTTTTGTCAAACAAGGCGTGGTTGTCCAGAAGCATCCGTCGTTCCAGTCGAGCAAACCTTCGTAAGTCTCTCTCAAACATCTGTGGAAATTAAAAGTCAACACTTTGTTTTACGTATAATTCAGAAATAAGTTTTTACCCTTATGATGGGCTAACATTCAATATGACGCCCTCATTAGAAAATAATCAGTAAGGAGACTAAAAACCCACGTCTACATGGTGAGAAGCTTCCTTACCCGGGAGCCGGTCCAGCCGAGCATCGTGAAGGCGAAGCGGTCCGCCGGCGGCGACACCAGGTCCACGCGCACCGCTCTCCACCCGCGGCCGTCGCCCTGCGCCCTCTGAAGGCCTCCCTCCACCCGGCTGCCCTCCAGACGCAGGATCAGGAAGCACTTCGCAAAGTGATCCATGGCCTCAAACCTGTGGCTGGGAAGCTTCGATAAGTCAAAGGTCGACGCCTGGTAATCAGAGAAGAGTAGAAGACCCTGATGGAGAGAAACAAAGAGTTTAAGTAAAAAATACTGCGTCTTATGGAAAGGATGAACAACTCTTTCAGCCTTGAGGCTAAAAGAGTGAAAACTCCATCAGGTTTCCTCTCTGGTCCAAAATACTCAACTGTTCATTTGTAGTGGATTCACTCTGAAAATGAAATCATGCTGCAGATTTCAAATTTGGGGGTTGTAATTAGTTTACATTCAAATAATAAAGGATCATTAAAAAATATATAATTTCTTTATTGGTTTAATATTATTAATATGACTATTTTATTCTCAATATATATCGTTATTCTCATTATTTCAACTTTATTTTGACTTTGTTCCCGTAATTTTATTACTTTCTCATAATTTTAGTTATATATATATATATATATATATATATATATATATATATATATATATATGTTTTGTTTTTTTTTTAATATGGCCCTAATATGTAAAATAGAAAAA